>NW_026516356.1:0-94513 GCF_025602895.1 Polychytrium aggregatum
GGAGCTGGGCGTTCCGAGATGGCCCGGGACGCATGCTCCAGCTCGGAGGCGAGCGTCTGCATGCACTCGGTGGCGCTCTGGGTCAGGGCCTTGATTCTAGCAGCTTCCTCGGGCTTGCTGAGGTCCAGCTTGGCGAGTTCTTCGTTAATCTTCTGAGCTTTCTTGAGAAGCTCACTCTGGATGTGCTGAAGCTGCTGTTGGGGACTCTGCTTCTTGCGCATGTCGGTGGCGCAGACGCGCTTCCCGACAGCCCTGGCATCGGCGAGGGAGGCCGTTGTTCGAAAAGCTTCCATCCGGCTTCGTCATGGCGGGTCATCAGGCCCCAGAATACGAGGATGGAAAAATGCTTCCCGCATTCTTCCACCTTGGTGGCGGCGTCCGGGCTCATCAGCATGTTCTTGCAGACGACCGAGTGCTGGGCGTCGTCGATACGCCAGGCGGGGGGCTTGCTCCCTCTGCAACGGGAGCATTGAACTTGGTCTGCCTTCAGAGCGAAGACAAACCTAAAGCGGCGGTAGGTGATGTCTTTGAAATCGACCGGGATGAAGTCCTGGTCGGTGAGAGTGTTGTTCTTGGCCTTCTCGAGGATCGAGAGGGCCCACTTCTTTTCTTCAACCACGTCGGGCGGGTTGGGAAAGATTGCCGAGTCTGCATAGAGCTCTTCGATAATTTCTTCGACGGTCTTCTTGCGACCGACGTGCAGCTGGATGGGCTCACCATCCCTGCGGTGCTTTTTGGTGGGTGCTGATTCGGTGGCCTCGGTGATATTGGCGCTACTGACCTGATGGCCGTTGCTTCCTAGGCTGCGATTTTCGTCCGGTTGGCCTGGTTCTTGGGCAGCAGAGCTGCCCGAGGTGTCTATGGCCATCTCGTTGATGGCCGTTTGGGTCGGGGGCATGTGGAGGGGGTCGTTGGTTGAGAGTGTTGAGCGGTTTGTTGATAAAAAGAGCGACGGAGAGCCTGTGCCTGTGGATCCAAAAGTTGAGATCAAGGTCAAGCTCGCCATGATAGTATAGTGGTAGTACATTGCGTTGTGGCCGCACCGACCCTGGTTCGATTCCAGGTCATGGCATTGTTATTTTTTGTTTTTCGTTTGAGCTCCTGCCTGGGTTTTTCATCGCCGCCTGCTTGGTCAGTGGTTTGGCCACTGGTTTGGCTGGTTTGGTCGATGTCGTGCCGCTCTCCCATTGTCGGCATGCGTGGCGGGCCGAATGGTTCCGCTCGTGTCCAGTTGTTCCCCAGATATTGTTGGTGCGACTCTGAATGCACCATGCAACTCTTCGCCGCCTCAACACACCTCGCCTTGGCATTAGACATCTCTGTCTGTCTTTGCTGCAACAGCCCAAATCCTGGCTGCGATCCACGACACTGCAGCCGAAACACATCTGTATCAGTTTCCTTTCCGATGATTCGATTTCATTGACGATACTGAGCCAACCCTCTCCCTCCCGAGACCGGGTCAATAGATTCTTTGCTACGAGAGCTCCTGAATACAGTCGGTCCAGAAAGAAACGGGACAGTCACTTCCTGGCTTCAGATGTCTGAACCCCGCTGACTGACTGTAGGCCCCAGCGGGCAGGCCGTGAGATTGTTTCCCGTCCTGGTTGGCAATCTCTTTGTTTTGTTGGTTTGGGAAGCACAGTCTTGAATACACTCGGTCGATCTCCTGTGGCGATGATCGACTGGCATACCGAGATCATGTTCCTGGCTGCATTGATGTCTCGATCCCACAGCGTATGGCAGCTTACACAGCTCCGTACATAATGTGGTTTCTCGATATCAAGATACTCGGCCTTCACGAGTCGCTTGGCTTCCCGACAATGTGAGCACACCTGCGATGTGTTGAACTCGTTCACCGAGCACACATGGATCTTGGAGACGGATCGGTCTGGTGGGCGTCTCTGGTGGTGGTGGTGGAACTGCTCAAAGTACTTGGCAAACCTGAGTCTCCGTGGACTGGAAGCATATCCCTTCCCTTTCTTCCAGGATGCATTCCCAAAGGCAATCACCACTTCGGTCTCCTTGGACATACTTGCTTGGCCATGAATGCGATGAGTGGGTGTGTATTCAGGTTCCAGAAAAACACACTGCCCTGGTTAAAAACGGGGGTTTTCCATTTCATTTTGGAACTCCTGGATAAGAGCGGTGATTGCCGCGCGCAACTGCAGATTCACGTTGGGCTCAACGGTCGCAGGCTGGGTGACGGACATGTCGGTAGTCGATGTGCTCCAGCTCTTTCGGCGACTTCCTAGAGATGCACTGGCGATTCCGGTTGCTACAGGAAGGGGTGTACCAAGTCGTGCAGGGCCGCTATCATCGTTGTCCACCGGCTTCTCTGCCACCGCATCCAGCGATGCCTCGAGTTTCTCTTGAACTGCTTTCAAGATAGGAAGGAGGTCGTCCTTGGCCCGACGCGCAAAGTCACCTTTACATCGATCCATCCATCAACGCAACTGATTAGCTGAGGCGACAGCGCAGCGTGCCCGTCATGCCATTTGGCTGCTTAAATGCCTTGATGCTGGCGACTCGATGCATCGCAGTAGCTGTGCCAACACCTCCCGCATCCACAAATATCAGTGCGGTGAGGCCGTAGAATCGCGCACTTTCATCCTGCATCTCCCATTATCAAAATCGACCTACCGTTGGCAAGGAGAGCCCTACAGAATGTGGCAGTGTTGATTTTGACCTCGGCAGAGTATACCGGCGGAGGAGGGGCAGTCACAGACGCCCGTGGGGTTTCCTCGTCGTGAATCAGACCGCTCTTGAGAATGTTCTGGGTCATGGGCAGAAGCGAGGAGTGATACTGCACCACGATCGACAGGGCGGGCGGATATGCTGGATTGTTGCGCGAACGGGTACGTCAGCATGCATATGGTTCCGATGCGGCTGTGGGTCTGGTGGAATCGCGATCCAATTCACCAACGGCCACGGCTACGATACTCACCGTCGCATAGGAGAATCATGGCCACCAACCCCTCATTCTGGACGATGTGATAAACTTGAGTCTCAAGCGGGAGGGCGTCGAAATGGACATGCCGCTCCTCGTCGTCGAGGCTATCGATGGTGGACTCGACTTTTTTGGTGAGGAGGGCTCCAGTGATAATCTGGATCAGCGGCGGGATGCAATTGGCATCGACGACGCACTTCATCAGGGCCAGAGCTGTCAACAGAAATCCATTGGGGTGTAACGGAGCCTATAAGAAGCCGGTCCTCCTGCAGCATCGTCGAATTTGGCGGCGCTGAGTGGATGCACTGTACTCACCGTTCTCGGTGTGAATGGCCCTAATGATGTTGCCAATCATGCGCCCGCCTTCGTTTCGGATGCCAGACTCGCTGTCGTTGGTGGATCGCCAAATCAGGCTAATGACCTGTCGGAACGGCGCCTTTGGTGGAACGCTGGTGATGGTCCTAAGCGACTGTCCAAGCAAGGGGTCCGAGCCCGTCAGGACCCTGATAATGTTGGCATCTATTTCGAGGAGGAAACTTAGCGTCAGTGACGCCGCAGTTTCTTGTGCGGTGGTACCCATGCTCAGGTGGAGCAAAGCTGGCGGCCATTACTCACTGTTGCCAGACGAACACAGGTTCTTGAGAATGCCGACACAGCCGTACTGAACTGGCTTCAAGTCATCTAGCTCCAAGAGGCTGGTGGTGGCCGCGATTGTTCCAAGGGAGCCCATGATGGGGCGGTTGTCCACTGGAGAATCGATAATATCGGTCAGCAACGGTTGGAAGGACCCTCACCGATGTCTCTACTCTGCCTCATGGCTTTGCATGGAGATGGCGCGACTTACCAGCAATCGATAGGTTCTTGAGCGCACCGACCACGGCATGCAGAACCTTGACACAGGACTTGGTTGTCTCCTTGACGCCCTCTTTCTTGAGTCTCGAGCCCTCGAGATACAAAAGCTCAATCAGGGCCGAGCACACATCGTACTTTTGAACCAAGATGGCGCAGGTCAAATCTGAACGACAGCGCATGCGATTCGAGTTGGAGATTCAAATCAAAGACGTTAAACCCCAAACCTAGAGCTTATCGGGTCAGAGTATATATGCTCGGAGTGCTGCCACTTTCTCCTGTTGTCGCCACGCATCCCTACCGCTGCGAGCGAGATTCCCGATGCACAAGGCACCAGACATCCGAATCTCATCGTCTTCATCGGCATTGTTTTTGTCGAATCCAAGTTTGAGCCACTGCTTCAGTCGCCCAATAATATCGGGGTGCTGCGGAAGCTCCGTCATGTTGGCATCTGCGGTCAACAAAGCTGTCAGTACCATCTGCCCAGCGCCCATCAAGGAGTTGCGGGAGCAGCCTAATGCCATGGAATCCACTAGCAATCGCTGCTTTGTTACAGAATCTGGCAGTCGGTCTGTCGGCTTGTATCGATGCGACCATTCCATGGCTCTTCCACAACCCTCCTGCTGGCTGCCCTACTCGTCGTTCTTACCGTTCATCGTGACGAGGGTTACAACTCGGGATACGGCTTTGCGGATCTCCTCGTAGTTAATAGCCTCATCTTTGTCCTGTTCGCTTTCGGCGCGCTTCGTGGAAGGATGATCGACAAAGTCAAGCAGGTAGCCGAGGCAGTTTTTGGCGAGAATGTATCTTTGAGCGTCGTCTGCCACCGCCCGAAAAAGGAGGGCCATTAGTCCCATGTGAGATACTGGGAATGCTGGTGGCACGGTGGCATGGTGGCATGGTGACCCTTGCCGGTGACCCTTGCCGGTGATCATCGCACGTTCATGCCAACTTGCCTTTTTCCCCAATCGCCTCTAGAATGGTTGTCAGGGTCTCGAGAACTTCCAGAGCCTCTTCGTAAGCTTCGGTGCTGACAGATGGGTCAATGCTTATGGCGTGCTGTTGCTTGAGCACTTTGAATATCAACAGCAAATCATCGCCCTTGATCAACTCTGCAACGCCTTCGTCTACAAATCAAGGCGAGATGAGTGAGCGATTCTCGGTCAACACCATTATACATGTAGCGATTTTCACATGACTTGGATTGCCGATCCTTGCGCAAATCTGGGCTGACGACACCTACCTGTCTCGGCAAGGTTGTGAATGATCCGAAGGCTTTGGATCTTGAGATGAGCATAGCCTCCGTCCGAGTCGCTCGTGGCGCGCTTGAGAATTTCGATGAGCTTTCTGAGTCCATTGGCTCGAAGAATCTGCACCTGGACAGGCTCTGTGGCCATCAAACGCGCCATTTCCGTCAGTGCAGGAAGACCACCCGCCTCCCAGAATCTTTCAGCAAATCTCGTGCGTTTTGAGGCAAATCCAGCAGTCATCCTATTACCGTGGTCCATGCTCGTGTTCCAAAGCGCGCCGCATGCAACAGTGACGAGATGTGGGTCGGAGGAGCCCAGAGACTCTACGATGCAGGGGATACCGTCGGTGGCGGCAATCGCATCGCGGTTTGATTCTGAGACAGACAAACTCAGTCGTGTTAGATACCAGCTTTCCACTCAACAGCTTTCCACTCAATAGCAAAGCCGACCACATCCCATCTTGCTATGCCTGTACGCCGTGCCCTATCACGATGGATGCGACAGGCACTGCGCGGCAGCGGTCCAGAAAGCAACGGCACGGGGCAATGCCCGGTGATTGACCCCTGCGCCCAAGACTTGACCATAAGACACGATCGCACTCACCGTTGTCAAAGCAAAGGTTGCCAAAGGCCCTGAATGTCTGGACGGTAAGGCCGTCAAAACCATGGCGGGTGCTCAGCTGGCTAGCAGCGACAAGAGCCGGGATGAGTCCTGCCTTGGCCAGCACTGGGCGGGCGGCGTCTGTGATATCCGCCGCGGGGATCAAAGACAGAGCAGGAAAGGGCGTTTCGCCGATGCAGACACGATTGTGAGATCAGCAATACCTAGAGTCGGCCCCACCAACACCCAACCCGCGAAAACACGGCTGTTGATCAAGGCCGTGAGAGCAACGGGATCGAGAAGGCTGGCAGCAGAGTCATGTCTCTCCGGCGTGCATATCGGAGCTGGTCGATCCGGACCGATCGACGACCTGGTGGAGGGAGATGATCACCGCCATCCGTGGCTCTTCTTTGCGGTGACCAGAGTTAACCGCACCTGTTTTGGCTGCCTCGGCCACCGTTTTTGAGATGATTGTGGCGAGCTCGCGGTGTGCTGTCAGGAGGTCAGGGCTTCCGCTGGCCACAGCGCGAGGCAACTCCTCCAATATCCTCAGAAACAACGAGATCAGGTCGGCGTTACTGGCGAGCTCCTGTCTCGACTCATCTGGAATCAAAGGACGATAGATCAGCCGTCAGCCGCCAGCCGGAGTCGCCGAGTCGCCCAAATGGTGTAAACAACAAGTAAATGGTGTGAAGCAAGGTAGCATGGTGTGACTCGGGAGTAACAGATCCACCAGCGCCATTGCCCTATAATCACTATCGATGAAAAGACAGCCACAAAGGAAAGCAGCAGTGTGCGAGCAAGCATCTCCAACGCGCAAATCAGGGGCAGCATCCGGGCGTGGGTATCGACAGGGCGGCTGGACGCACCGCTGTCGGGCAGAGACTGCTCCAGCAGCGTCTGCAGCGCATGAAGATCGGCCACAGCAAGGTTCTTCTGAGCAGCCCAGAGGCGAATTCTGTCGTGGTCTGAGAAGCAAGGCAAAGTTGCCGTTTGCACCGGCGAGTGTTAGGATACGTGGCAAGACAGATGCAGCCCCCGCGGATCTCCAGACGGCCCGATCGCCCACAACAAGATGGCTGGGCAGCGAAGACCCACCAAGCATCTCGGGTTCGTGTTGAGATGGCTTCGTCTGCGGTTGTTGTCGATCGGCGTGGGCAGGCGACTGAGGAAGATCGGCTGGGTGAGCGAGCGAGCGAGTGGGCGGCACTCTTGGGCCGAACTCGGCAAACCCTGGCCCCACGTGCACTCCTGGGCCTCGTCGTCCCCATTCTCTCCACATCGCCATGCTGGCTTTTGCCAGTCCGACAACCCGGGCAAGGAAAAGAGTCGGTGCCATCGATGCTCCCAATGCACTCGGTGCCGCTGGTACGGTTGACGGCGCTGGGCTCGCCGCCATGGTCGCCGGGGGTGGTTGGCCCAGTCCGCAAGGCACTGACATTCCTGCAAGGCCCTTGCTGGGTTGCTCATCCGCCGTCGGACTCTCTCCCCCCCAATCTGGCATCGCAGTCCATCGGCGGCTCTGTCTACATCACTCTGGATCTCTGCCCATCACCCCCCCACCACCACCACCACCACCACCATCGGCTTGCTTCCGCCCTTTGAATCCTGCTCGCTCGTCCGATGCTGACAGGCCCCGCGTCCTCTGCCCAGCGCATCTATCGTCTTCGTCGCTTCTCGGCAAACGCTCCTGTCTCACCAACATCAGTCCACCTGAATACCCTGCTCCTCACTTCTGGTTCCGGCTCCGAGCGATTCAGCCCCCAATTCGTCTGGCTGTTGGGCCATGGTCCTCCCCGCTCTGCCCGACGACCTTTGGGAGACGATCCATCTGCTCGCCTTGAACCCGCTTCTGCCCTGTGTCTGTCGAGACCTGGCCATCTTGCTGCATACGCACCTCATCGCCGCCAAGTTCCTGCTTCGGGCTCGTGGAAGAAATCGATGTCTATCCGCCAGAGTTTTAATGCCGCCTCTTCCATTTCGCCAAAACATCGACTGCCGCACGCTACTGCTTTTGCTGCAGATGGGCGCCGATCCGTCGGCCGACTCGTTTTGCGCTCTCCGTCTTGCGGTGGCTCGGGACTGGATCGACTGTGCGGCGCTCATTCTGGAACAGTTCCACCCCGATAGTGTCGGGAACGGCCGATTGCTGGCCGTCGCGGCACAGAGTGGCTCCCTTGCAATGGTTCAGCTGCTTATCCAGCGCGGTGCCGATCCTCGGGCCAACAGCTGCATTGCCGTTCGGCTCGCGGCGTCCGAGGGATATCTGGACATTGTGCAGTTCTTGGTCGGCATCGTCGGTCCTGAGGCGGCGCTGGCTCGCAGCGAATACGCACTCAAGCACGCCACCACCAACGGCCACTGGTCAGTCGTCGAGTATCTTGTCGGTCTCAAGGATCTTCTTCGTCGATCAGCATGCGAATGCTCCCCGCCGACCGAGGCCGTACGCCCGACCATCGATGAGACACTTGAGCTCGGGCGCTTGTCATAGTGCCGCTCGTTACAGTGCCGCTCGCCATACTACCGCTCACCAACTCGCTGGCTGTTTGGTGTCCGCCCACCAAGCCAGAGGGGCATTTATTTAACGGCGGCCAATCCGGGGTCGCTCATAGGGCTGTCGTCGCAACACTACTGTATCAAGCGATGATCCGATATAGTCAATCGACCCCACTCGACTGAATACCTTCGAGACTCAGGTTTCCCAACTGGACTCGCCTGCTCGAGACGGCACAGCGAACTCTCTCCATCAGCATACTCGCCCCGGCGGATCCCACCCGAACGAAGCCATGTTATCCGGACCAAGACCTCTGTCCCTTGATCATATTGGATTACGGGGCAATGCCGTTGGCCAAATTCTCAATTGACCACTCTCGCACCCATGGACCCATCATTTTCTTGAGAGGGCAGTCTGTGATCAGGTATTATAGTTTGCCCAATGAAAAACGGGACACTCTTGATTTTGACCATCGATCAAATATTTGGTTACCCAATACCATCGCGCTGGGCATGACCATTCCGTGATGCGGTGCCACTGTCATCCATAGCCTGAGAAACGTTGCCTCCATACTCAGTGTGTCCAGGAGCACCATTCACCGTTGGTACTCCGAGACAGATCGATTGTGGAGACCGGAGAGCGACGGGAGGTCTTCACTCGGATGTGATTTGCTGAATTGCATGTGGCTCAGTTGAACACAAGCCATCACATCCTGCACCAACCTATGGGCTAGTGTCCTATTTTTCCCCTGAATACAGTGTATGATGCTGCTTGGTTCCATGAGGATTGAGTACTCGCCAACATCGGTCCATCTCACAGCGCCTATCCGACGGCAGATGCTCGTTGTTGCCGCCAAAGCCCACTTGTAGCCCCAAGATGATCACCATCACCGATGGAAATTCAAGTTCAGTATGCTATATATCCGTTCGATCAACGCTCTCCATTGACTCTGGGCATTTCTCGTGGCGCGGACTCGCGGGATTCTCATCCCACGATACATCGCAATAGCACATTGATGTGTCCGTGGAGCTTCTGCCCACGTTATTTGACACCGATGATGTATGCTGAGGACAGCCGAAAGAGCGAGAGGGTTACGAACCGAAGACATCAACTTCAGACGGAGGACTATACCCTATTCTCTATTCTCCCACACACCCAGCCCTGCAACAGCGACGCTTTCCCCTTGCACCTGGCTGCTCAGCCACTCACCGTTCCATGATTCCATTTGTTGCAATTGACCTGCCACCTGGCGATACTCGTAGAGGCCGTCTCCGGTGTTGCTAAGATCCGAGCTATCCTGGTCATCGGCGTCGCTGTCCTCCCTCTCAACCTCATCTTCCATCTCGTCTTCAGCGCTCTCGACTTCGCGTTGCTCGGCACCCTTGGCGATCCAGACGTGGGTTGATGAGAAACCTGCCTCCTCCATGGCATCCCTGATCTCAGGAATGGTGTAGGCCCTGAAGGTGTACGAGTAAGCCCGCTTCATCCAGGAGCCTGGAGCATGGCCGGCAGGGCGCGGTGCCCGACAGGGTCATGCGGAGAGTTAGTCCGCTGTGAGAGTTTCCAAGCACGCACTTCCAAACATAGGCTGAGGCCGAGTCATGTCCAGATGAACAACCTACCGTCGGGAAAGCGAAAGTGCAAATGGAGCTGGGCAATGTTGGTCATGATGTCGTATGGCTCCTGCTCAAAGTAGTACTGCGGCCATCGATGATCGTGGTCAGATCCCCGCGAGGATAGATATCTGCGGTCGGTGGAGGCACCCGGGGCCCTGTCTATCCATCGGCAGAGCTCGGCACCCTGAGCAATACTCAACTGTAAAGTTGCGGAATCGTCTCTTGAATAGCCGGCCGCCAACGCTGGTCATTCTACTGCCACCAAAGAGATCGACGACGAGAATTCCGCCGCGCTTGAGCGCCTCGTGGCTGGAGGTCAGGTATTTCATCAGCTGGGTGCGCTTGTGGAAATAGTTGACTCCGTAGTTCAGCCCCGCGATGATATCGACCCGAGGTAGCTTGAGGGTTTGTCGTTCGGTACATACGTCTCCGACGACGACCCTGACTCGGCTGGACTCGGGTCCCTCCGATAGCACCACCGATCGAGCATACTCGATCACGGCCGGATCCAGATCGACACCGAAGGCCAGCCTCGAGACCGACCCTCGGCACCATTCTTTGCACAGGATCGCCGTGCCACAAAAGTCCTCGCGCAGCGACGTTGGAATGCCAACGCCGAGGTCGTCAAATCCATCGGCACCGCCATCACTGTTTTCGGAATCGGAATTGGAATCGGGATCGGAGTTGGCATCGGTGGAGGGAGAAAGCTTGGCCCACTTTTTCATCTTGGCGTAGAAGCTGAGCAGATTCTCGACTTCCTCCCTTGGATTCTGTACGGCTTCGTGGTAGCATAGATTGCGATCGAGCGACTTTGCCATGGCGACATTGCCTTCAGCGAGCCACCGGGTCAGCCGCTCGCGGTCTTGGGCTTCGAGAAGATCAACGGTGATGCGGTTCCCGGGCGAGGATGGCCCTTGCCCCTGTCGGCTAGGCGCTGGGGTCTTCTTTTTGCCATGGCTGGATGCTGTGGGCTGGGCTTGATCTTTGAGCCATCGTGAGCGGCCTGCGGGCGGCTCTTGTTCGTCGTGATGCCGGGATTTGTTTTTGTGTTTGCCGCCCATTGGGGAGCTTGGGCTCTATTGGGAGGGCCTTGGGCGATCTTGGGCTGGCCCTGGATGCTGCCGTCCGAGACAGTCGGGTCTCGGTTGGATGATCTCGGGCTGGACAGCAGAGTGAGGGCTGCAGTCTCGGCCCGCTGAAGACCTGTGTCTCGTGGCACCCGATCGATCTGGGAGGACGGTCAGGCGGCGGGGGCTCATGCCCATCGGCGGGACCGCCATCCTGCATATTTTCCGAACGTCGTCTCGGGCAGCTTTTGCACCCTCTGCCTCGCTTCTTGTCGCCCGCACCGTCGACAAGCTGTGTTGTCTGCATCGACGTTTTGTGCTGCGGATACCGCCCGTCTGCGCGATCGGCTCTGACGTTATCGCCTGCGTTCTCTCACGCCGGACTCCACCCAGCTTCTCGAATCCCACGACACGCGGACCAACAAAGCCTCATGGGCCAGCAGCTCTCCCGGATCTTCGATCGCGGCTCGCAGAGAAACGCAGCCGCTCCCCCACCGCCTTCGTCGCTGCAGGCGCTGGTCGAGGCATCGGGCCTGTACTTTGGGCCGTACTTTGTCACCAGCCCGCCCGCACAAGCGAATGCCCCCAATAACCCGCTGGATGCCCTTGCCAGCGGGTTGGCGTCGCTGACGACCGAGAACGCCCCAAATCGCAACCCACTCGCGGGAACCGGCGTCGTCAACCAAGCCGACATGCTGTGGGCCGAAATCTGGGGCGCTTTGAACACGCGCAGCGACGGCTCGGCGTCGGCATCGGCTCCTCCCGCGCAGGGCTTGGCCGAACCTCAGGCACAGGCGCCGGGGCCGCCTCAGCCTATGCAAACGATGGACGATCTCATGGCGAGGCTCGGAAATGTCTATCGAAATGTAGGGGGTGGTGTTCCGAGCCGCTGGGCGACAAGCATATGAAAGGGGGGGTGTTGTCGGAGGCGACTGCGCGAGCTGCTATCGTGTGAGCACCGATGGGCAGAAGCCATGGATGCATTGGCGCTGGATTTGTAGCGACGGATAACAGCGTTGAAACTGACTCTTCGTGGGATGTGCGCGTGGATATCCCGCAGCCAGCCAACATCCATCAAATCACGACGCTGCAGTCCAAGGTGCATATCAAGAAGAGCACCATCCGCCTTGTGCGGGTCGATCCCGAGGGATACTTTAATCTCGAGTTTTCCTTTGATGCAGCCGTGGCGGTCAAGGCCACGATCCATTGGATGGCCGAGGAGGTGATTGCAATGAAGGTGCCAGGGCAGAGGAGCATCACGTATGTTGCAGTCCATGACGCCTTTGCAGGTCTGCTGCTCCGCCTTAAAACTGCTCGAGGCACATCGGCGATCGTGCTCAAGTCTTTGTCTCGGCGATATCCAACAGATTCAAGCCCTTGGCAGACCGTGGCAAGGACGTTCTGACGACATACTCGTACCCGGCAAAGCTGGCGCAGACCTTCCAGCAGCCCGGCGAGCGTTTCTATCCCAAGAACTACAGCAAGGACCTGTGGTACTCAGGATCGGACGAACCCGAGCTCAACATGCCTGCGGCAACGCCAGAGGACCCACAGAAGCTTGCCGAGGTCCCGCAGCTTCCCAGCATCCCTCCCGCGGCCGAAGACTCGAAAAAGGCCGCCAAAGTCGAAACCCCGATCAACTTTTTCCCGCTTGTGATTGTGCTGGAGGCGGTCGAGAGTACCTACGGCGTCCAGGCAGCTGGCATGAACTCGGAGATCACCTACGCTACGCTGATTGAGAAAAGCGACGCCTTTGAGGTCAAGGTCATGAAGCAAAAGGCATTGGTAATGGGCTGACGCGCGCTTGGGCACTAGCTGGCTAAATGGATGGGTGTTGCATTGTCGATATGCGGCCGGTAACATGGGCAGTGAACATCCAAGCGATCTAGCCGTCTCTACTGCATGCTGACCAAATGAATCGCTCACAGATCGACGGCGTGTACTACATTCTACAAGATATCTATGGCTTCACGGAAGGAGGCAAGGACGAACTGACGAAAGGTAGAGGAAGTTGTGCGTGTCCAATATCCATGCTCTATGCGAGCTCGGACCGATAACCTTCTTCCCACGGGTGCAGAGCCAGGCGCCCAGTATCCGTACGATCCTCACCCAAATGGTTTACTTACTCCACGCCTTTGCTGGTGGTGTCTTGATTACGGACTGCTCTTCGCTACAGAGGACCTACAGTCGCAGCGAGAATGCGTCATCTGCATGTCGGAGCCCAAGGACACTACCGTCTTGCCATGTCGCCACCTGTGCTTGTGCCACGAGTGTGCCGACGTCCTTCGTCTGCAGGGCCGCGGAACCACGGCCGAAGCAAGACGCCAGGGGGCCCCAAGGTGTCCAATCTGTCGCCAGGGTGGGTCTCTCTGGAGTGGCTCTGGGGCAGTCTTGTATTTGGGCATCGGGAGAGTCTCTTCTATGACTTTGGGTCGGTCAGGCTGTCGCTGCCTCTGCCCGCTTGATCGCTCTCGTCTCACGCCCTCGCTTACGACACTTGGCCATGCGGGCGCACATGCCGACAACAGTCTTCCATTCGCTGCTGCAAGTCACTCTTCCCAAGCCCTTTGCATCTGAGGCGACTCGTCGTGATGCAGCATCGATCAAGAGCAGACATTCGCTCATAATGGCAACTGTGAGCCGACTCAACCTGGAGACGGACGCTGCAGCAATGGGGGCACGCGACGCGAGCCAGATATCTCTATCGCAGCAGCCATATGATCTGGAGCGTGGATTGCCGTTGGGATCGGGAGACTCGGCCACAGAAGCCCCAAGTACCGTTATGAGACAGGGCTCGAACATCGGAAGCTCCAATCACTCCGAGTCGGCACGCATGGCTCGTGCGCGAGTATACAGTGCCGGGGCTGCTTCTTCGGCTACAGGCGCGGGTGCCCCAGGAGGCGGATCTCCTTTCTGAGTTGGCCGAAGGAGGCCGTAGGGTTTACGATGCACGATTGTGTCTGGGAAACGAACAGGTGAGGGTGGAAGAGGACGGAGCGAGTGGTGAGCGTTTATCGCGTAGTAGAATATAGATTCCAGGGGTTTGAAGCAGTCACCAGGACGGAAACAGCTCGTGTAAGTGCTTGGGTGCGTTTATTGGTGAATAAATCCTCGGTACTGATGGCGAGATCGACTCATCTCTTTCTGCATCATGAAAAGGCAGGGATGTGACTCTCAAGCAAGATTCAGACACACGACGACACTGTCCTATATTGAGAGCACAATCTCGATCAAAAGTGGAGCAGGTTCATCAACGCATGCTGTGGGCTTGAGGGAGCAGATACGAGGGGAGCAATAACGGAGTGTGGAGCGAGGTCATGTTCGTCCACACCGCCCATTGTGCGCGCCAGACGATGTTGAGAGTGGCTTGAGGCCATGCATGTAAGCCTGCTCAAGTATACAGATTGGCGATGCTTGTTTCTCTGAAAGCATCCAGTCGCTCCAGTAGCTTTGTCCAGACTCCCCGATGGCCCGACCCCTTTGTCTACAGGATCTGTCCAGCCTTCATCGATTCTACAGTGCTTCATGCTTGTGCTGCTGTTGGTACCGATGTTGATCTGGGGAGATCCAAGGGCTGGCACATGCTCCAGGTTGCATCAGAGGTGTGCTATTGAGGTCGGGCTCTCCAGCCGTCCAGCCAACTCCGAGAGATGAGCCAACTTGGTGGACTGGGACCATGGCGCATGTAGCCGAATCTGAGCTGATCGCACGCATGCACTCGAACACCCTGAGAGAATGGGATGGAGGAGGAGGAAGAGGAGGTGACGCTGATTCGGCGGCACGGACATGTGGGCGGAAGGTACACACGGTCGAGGGGCAGAGTTGATTTGCCCAGGGTCTGAGGAGGAGCACTGCAGGTCCGTGAAGGGTTGTCGTCTTCGATACTGAAGGAAGGTGGTGGTGGGAAGCCCGGAAGGAAAGGGGCACTGGCCAGGGCCTCAGGCGATGACGTTCGCAGATTCGCATCAGACCGGTCCAAGGGGAGCCATTTCAATTGGTTCGGATGGGCCGAGAGACGAGACGTTGCCTGTTGCAGGTATAGATGGCTTGGGAGACCTTCGACTGAGACTCAAGAAGAAGGGCTTTGTCTGGGTCGAGCCGAGGGACTGTCGCGAGCGCTTTCTTGGCTGGCCTGGGCTGTGTTCCTGGAGCAGCTCGGCCAGGCGTTTCATGGCCTTGATGCACCCTTGATCGGAGGCGAGGCGGTACCAAGCCAGGGCCTGGTCCAGGTCGGGAGATAGGCCGAGACCGGCTTCGAGGCACTCGGCAAGGGCTTCCTGTGCATAGCTATGTCCGCGCTCAGCGGCAATGCGCAAATGGCGGACGGCGAGGGTTGGATCGTGGCCTTCGGGTGGAAAGTCGCGCAGATAGAGCAAGCCCAGCTCGTAGTGGGCGTCGGCGTGTCCGGCCAGGGCCGCCATGGTAAAGTGCTCTGCGGCCACATGCAGATCCCGCGGGATCGACTTGCCGTCCTTGTAGCAGAGCCCGATGCGGTATCTGGACTCGGCCTCCGAAACGGATGCGCTCTTGCGGAACCAATCAAGCGACTGCAGCTGCGTCAGATCGAGGCCTCTCTTGGCGAGCAGGGCGACGGCGTACTTGACGATGGCGGTGCGGCTGCCGAGCAGGGCTGCCTTGCGGTACCATTCCAGAGACAGGGCAGCATTGGGAGCCGTACCCAGACCGAGCTCGTAGCAGCGGGCCAGGTTGGTCATGGACAGAGCCGAGCCGTTGAGGGCGGCGGTGGAGTACCAGTAGAGGGCGCGAGGCAGATCGGGAAGGGTGCCGAGGCCATCCTCGAAGCACTCGCCCAGGGTGGCCTGGGCCTCGACGTGGTTGTGCTGGGCAGCCTTGGTGAGCCAGTGGAAGGCCTCGTCAAAGTTGCGATGGATGCCGTGGCCCTTCATGTAGCACATTGCCAGCTTGTACTGAGCCTCGACGTTGCCCATCTCGGCCGAGTGCTCAAAGAGGCGAAAGGTCCGCCGATACGACTGGGACAGCATGCGCTTGAGATAGGCGAACGGACTGGCCTGGGGCGAGAGCGTGGGCTCGGTTGGGCTCGAGCAGAGAGTGGACGACAGCGTCTCGGAGAGCGTCGAGGAGCTGACTTGGGAGAGCTCGGGCTCGTTCTCATATTCGTCCAGGTCGCTGGTGTCATGATAGGGATCCTGAGCACGGAGGAGCGGGAGGGCTTCGTCTAGCGATACCAGACTATCGCAGGAGATTTGCTGGCCGCAGAGCCACGGGCTATTGGGATAGGGATCTGTCCAAGACGAGGCGAGAGGACGAGAGGACGGGAGGAACCGATATCCGGGCGATGGGGCGGGAAGGCCAGAGTTAGAGAGCGGTAGAACGAGCAGAACGAGCAGAACGAGCAGAACGAAGAGACAGAGGGCGGAGGAAAGGCAAAAGGATGCAGACGCAGGACATCGACAGCCAAACAGGGAGCAAAATGATGGCCGGAGAGCGCCGAGACACCCATCACAGCGTTCCGAGACCACCCAGGACAGATTCGCCAAGGGCAGGGCTCGCAGGGATACCTAATCGATTGTCCATGTCCAGTGTGCATGCCTTGATCGGTGCAGGAGAGGGCGGTGATGGGGATGGTGATGATGATAGTGATGGTGATGGTGATGGTAGTGGCGAGGAGGAGGGTCGCAGCTGGAGTTGTGCGATGGCTCAAAGTCAAACTGGTTGGAGCGATGGCTCAAGGGAAGATGGGGACCAGGCCAAGGCGAGGAAGCGATGCTGTTGGATGGCGAGCCGACCGACAGAAACTCGAGACCAGGGCCGATGCGACGGAGGGAGGGCAGACCAAGCCAAGGGCGACAGGATCCAGCGCCGGCTCAGCAGAAGCAGCGCGGCGGTCGTGGAATAAGGATGGGACGGCGACAGGATGTGTGGGGCGGCAAAGGGCGCTGTGAAGGGAGGGCCGGACGAGAGGGACGGTCAGTCGAAAGGGCCGTGGCACGGCACCGACAACGGCCGCCGCGCACAGGTGGTGTTTGGCAGGGCCGGTACGACGCATACAGCGTTGCCAAAATCACTCCCATGGCCAAACACGGCACCTCCGATTTCCGCATCGCTGGCAGCAATGGATGAGCACTGGACAAACAGCTGTACTTCAGCCTGACACGGCGACGGCGATTCAAGCGACTTGATAACCAGGTGTGCTCACATTGCCGGGAAGCCAAGCGACTCGAGAAGGCCGAGAATCTTGACATCGATACACCATGGAGCTGTCCAGGTGGCCGAGTGCATGTATCCCACTCCCACATCGAGTGGATGCATCACACTCCCACGCGCTGGACACACTCATCAGGAACATGTCTGTATTGAATCCCGAACACAGTGGCCTTGGGCCTCAGACACAGGGCGTCCCGCTTCGATATCTGTGGGTGCTGTAGAAGAGAAAGGAAAGGAAACCAAAGAAATCTATGACTGCGAGGAAAGGATGGACGGCGCGCTGTCCAGAAGGAATGGTCGGTGCAGAGCTCCGCCGCGTCTTGCGCATCTTCTAGTTGAGGAAATGCTCACGGGCATAAAGGACGGCGAGCAGAGGAGGACCCTGGCGAGCAAGAGCGAGGAGATGGATAGTTAGCGAGGAGTGTTTGCGCACATTACTCTGCCGGGCGATACAGGCAACGGGATGCTGTCGGAGTGCAGGCCCATCATCAGCGAATACAGTCAGCTCGCTCACCAGGAACATTCCGATCCAAAAAATGATGTTGCCGAGTGTGCGGTTCTGCTTGATGATCGGCTGGCGACCAAGCCAGATAAGTGGCAGCTGGAACATTTGCATCAGGAAGAGATATAGCCGCAGCCGACGGCCGACGACAGCAAACACCAGCTCGTGGATGCACGAGCTCAAAAAGAACACGAGGTAGGTGGCGTTGGTCTTGCTGATCTTGAAGGACTGGATGCTCTCAAAGTAGACATGACGCAGGAGGAATTCGTGGACCTGTAGGGTGTTGGTGGGAGAGGCGGAGGTGAAACCAGCTATGAGTGGACGAGCGACAGGCACCGACTCGGGCCAAAAATGCGAACGGGGTCTCTAGGTGGATCATGCGGCATCTGCAACAGCATCGGCGCTCGTGTCGACACCAGCACCGACAACAGCATCTGCTACAACATCGACACGGCCGGCGTGCTTACAGGGCGATTCCAGCGTCTTGCAAACTCATCGAAACTGGCCGAGTTCCACCAATCATCATAGAACCGACGATCGGCAAAGCGCGTCAACTCGGCAAAGCCATTGCAAATACACTGCATTTGGACGAGGCGGAGGACAGAAAGTACGATGTGTTTAGTGTGGGGATGGCGGCAGTGGGCACTTGGGCATCTTACTGGGGATCAGCTATTCTACAACAGTGCCGCTGCGGCAGCATGGAGCAGCATTAAAGCAGCCACCGCCGATCTTGGCTTACCTCAAAGATGATGAAGAACACCAGGATGTAGCACACCATAAACGGCATCAGCAGCCCAGCAAAGGTATCGAGATAAGAGAGGGTCTTCATGGTGTAAAGAACAGGGTAGATGTAGTGGTCGACGATGAACAGAATGAGGCCAAAGGTACCGAGGGTAGCGCAAATCTTTTCAAAGACATAGATGAAGCGGATCCTGGAGGCGATTGAGGCAGAGACCGCCATGGCGAGTCAACGATGGAAGGATGGACAGGCGGATCGTTAGACAGCGTTGCCCGATCACTCGACATCCAGACAGTTAGCACTGCTGTGTGACAAGGTGTTGCGCCGATATGAGGCTTTGGTGATGCAGTCTGCGGGCCATGCGTCCATGCGACCGGCAACGCTGCAGATCCTGCAGAACAGACACCGACACGCGAGCGGTGCTTGAGCTACCAGACCAGGACGGCGAACTTACTCGGAGGTACGAGGGTACTCAAGCTCGTAGACAAGTGTGGGAATAGCCATGTAGTCGATAAAATTCATCAGGTTGATGTTCTTGGGGAAATCGTGGGCGGGCTTGTGGAGTTCAGTATAGAGGCCGTAGATCTCGAAATGGATCTCGTCCAGCCGGGCCTTGATGGCATCAGGGGTTGCGTTGGGGGCCGTGGCTGCAGGCTTTTCGTCGCCGGTTTCGTCGTGGTCACCACTGCGCTTCTGGATTCCAACGAGGATGTCGCGCTCGTTCTGGAGCTTCTTGACGTGTCGGGATTTGTCAAAGAGCTCGAGGTTGGTGGAGATGTACGAGTGCTGCTTCATGAGCATTGCAGTGGCGTGGAGCACAAAAAAGCCGGACTGGACCTGTTTGCATGGGACAAGCATGGTCAGCCAGGCCAATGGAGGTAGCAGGAGGGAGAGGTTCTGTTTGGGTGAGGGCCAATCTGTCCAGATGCAGCATCGACTTACCCAGGGCCAGTCCTTGTAGAAAACATAGCCGATACACGAAAAGTACCAGAGGGTCTGCCAGCTGTGTTGGACCGTCAGGGCCAGGAACCGGGGGATGATCCCCCAGACAACCAGCTTCATGATGACCACGACCATAGCACACGAGCAGATCAGGGCCAGGTCGGCAAGAGCTAGGCTGATGCCGTCTCGGGACACAAGGTGGATAAGATCGAGGCGGATGGGGGCCGCTGTGATTCAGAGGGAAGGCAAGAGTCAGATCCGGCAAAGACAAGGTCCAATTCAGCGAAGGCAGAGGCAAGGGGGCTGGATTGGACTGTGCTGCTGCACTGGCGTGATCATATCGATGCGATGAATGTGTTGCTGTTGCTGATGCATGTGGTGCTGCTGGATCCGCATCAGGTACACCCGCAGCCCATTGGGGCTTGCATACGCATTGGCAGGCTGTAGCAGTTGCCAGCGAGCCGCTGAATCACGGCCCCGGTCTGGCAAGCATCGATTGGTGGCAACAAGCCCGTACCTCCTTTTGACCAGTTGGTGTAGATGGTGATGAGGACATAGAAGACCATAAAGATCCAAAAGAGCACAAAGAAGCCACGCATCGGATTGTCCTCCCGCTCAAGGTTGCTGTAGTCGAGCTGCGAAGGGCGAGCCCGGAACGAGTTTTTGCGGCCTCGTCTACGAGTCGAGCCCGAGGGTGTCTGTGTCGGGGTGGCGCTGGTCGCGGCAGCGGAGACGGGAGGAAAGAGGTGCTGGGGAGCCGAGCGGGCCACTGGCGAGCGGACGGGGCCGTTGGAGGCCTCGTCGTCCGTCGAGACGATGTCGGAGACCGAGTCGTTGCCATCATGTGCGATACGGTCGCCCAGGAACCGGGGGCCAGGGCCGGCTGAGGCAGAGGCTTGCTTCTGGAGAACCTTTGTGAGGAGCTCGTCGCCCTGGGAGTGGCGAAGATATGAGCAGGCGAATACAAGGTATGGGTCAGATGACAGCAAGTGCATCGAAGAGCAGGAGTGTATATCAGGGGGGGGGTAGCTCAGGTATTCCTATCAGAGAATGGCGATACGTCGACGCAGAGGCGCGAAGACGAGTCCGATTCATGGGATAGAAGATACCAACAACCAGGGGGGGGGCCGGCTACTGAGCTGGCATGAACAAAGAGGGAAGAGCCAGGAGACGAGAAGATAGGTGACAGAGGCATCGACTCACCTTCTTTGGAGATGAGGACATTGGTCAGGATGGGATATCAGTTGCAGGACAGAGACAAGGATGAGGTGCTGGATGTGGGGGCAAGCGAAGGCAGGGCTGGCGATGGAGGCAAAGGCAAGGCGGGATGGAACGAAGGGCGGGATGGATCGAGTGGATGGCGGATCGAATGGCGGATCGAATGAGCGAGCTGGATGGAGCCAGGACAAGCCACCGCACTCGAGCCGGCGGATCGATCCGGTGGACAGGGCACTCGAACCACACACACACACACACACACACACACACACACACACACACACACACACACACACACACACACACACACACAGCCCAGACGGCCTTGTCCGCCTCGCCACCGGGCCCGATCAGGCGGCCCCGCGTCTGCCCCCTCCGCCTGCCACCCGCGCACGCTTGCGACGCGGTCACGCTCTGCTGTCCAGCCGCCGAGACAGAGCTGCAGCCCCCACCCGCCCCGCACACGCCTCCCGCGCACCCTGTCGCCAACAAGGGCGCTGGGCGGCACGTCCTCCGCCCAGGGCACACGCCGCCCCTGCCCGCTGCCATTGGTCCGTCTGCGTGCGACCATGAGGCTGCCGCAGCCACCGCCGTCTGGCTCCGACCGCGTCAGTGTCCCCCCCGCCATCGTGACCGCGCCGGTAACCGCGCCTGATGGCCCCCTGTGGCGACACTGGTCCGACCCTGGTCCGACATGGGCGTTGGCTCAACCACGCGCGCGTTGCGCATGGGCAGTGGTCTGGTGCGGAGCCACAACGCTCCCATGCTGGCGACACCATGGCCGCCATGGCAGATCCCGTCCAGGAGAAGGACAAGAGCGGCGAAGCGAAGGAGGGGAGGGGAGTCCTGCAATGTCGCCCCGCGCTGGCCCTTTGTCGAGGCAAAAATGTGCATGGCATTGCGGGCTTGGCATGGGCCTGCCTGGTCATGATGGCTCGCTGGCTGTCCCGATTTGTGCGCGGAGGAGCCTTGATCGGCTCAGGTGGGCGGCGGCCATTTGCGCGGTATGGACGGACGGGAAGTGCAAGGGCCTCGACTCACCACAGCAGGACCCGATACGACGACTCCACACGACCCAGCGGGACACCACTCCACAATCCAGCGGGATGCACCCGTCGACCATCGCACGATGCGTCGAGATGACGAGCCTGCTGCACCAGACGGACGGACGGACGGACGGACGGACGGACGGACCGCATGGCCAGAACCGGTCCCGTGCCAGGATGGCAATGTTGCGCCAACGTGCTGGTCGGCCTCAAAGTTTTTCTGTGTGCATCACGCTGGGGCGCCGCACTCGCACACAATTCGGTCTGGGCATGCCTCTGTCTTTTTTTGGGGGAGGAGCCCAACGTGTGCGGACTGCGGTGGCGGCGGCGACGGCGACGACATGGGTGCGTTGGGTTGTGTCTGGAGAAGGAGGGTGGGACATGCCCGAATCCATGGCAGGCGGGTTCCAAATCCGCCACCGTGTGCGACAGCCGTGGGAAGTAACATTTCTCGACTTCTGGGGGACAAGAAAAACACAGACGCATTGCTTCGCAGTTGGATTTTGTGTATTCACGGATACAGCCCGACATCCACGAAGAGAGCAGCACAAAGGTCCACTTTTCTTCCGGAGATGGGGGCACAACAACAGACGGGCGAGAGGGATGGGATATAGACAGGCGACGCCGATAGAAAGATGCTGATTGCAGAGATCAATGTGAATAGATTTTGTGTGTGGATATCGTGTATTGGACCAAGCCAAGCAAGTGGATTGGATGGAGGGAGCGATGGGGAAACGGGGCGGGAGAAGGATATATAGACATTTCATAAATAGCGAATGAGTGCGAGAGATGGGTCTTGACAAACAAAGTAAATACAGAGCAAGCGTGAGGGAGAATATGGACCGAGTGAGAGAGAGGGCAAAGCGAGAGGCAAGCGAGCAAGTAAACTATATACTGAAGGACAAGACCGTGTCGCAGCGACACAGCCAGCAAGGAGAACATATATGGAATCATCATAAAACAGAGAGGGGGGGGGGAATACATATAGTGGTGGGGGAAGGACGAGAGTTGCGGTCGGCGGACTCGATTAGATGGCGTTGAATGGGCAGTAGAGCATGTTCAGACGCATCTGGAGGCTCGGTGGAAGAGCATAGTAGTAGTGCGACGGGTGATACGCAGCAACAGACTCGGGCACGCAGACGGGCTCGGGTTGCGGCTGCGGTTGCGGCTGTGGCTGCGGTTGTTGCTGGAGGTAGCAGCGCGGAGTCTCGCTGAGGCGTCGGACAGCCTCCTCGAGCGACTTGAGCCAGTTGGCGTAGACATCGTCCGAGACGTTGAGGTCAAAGTTGATGGTGTTGAGAAACACACTCTTCATGAGAGCACAGTCGGAGCGCGAGATGCGCGAGACGGTCGACCACGATGCCGTGGTGAAGGAGTGATCGTTGAGGAAGGCATCGGCAATGATCAGAGCGGTAAGCCACAGGGCCATCAGCCCGCCGTGTTGGGTGAAGATCTGCGAGGTCTCGGGCGAGGGCGCGCGGTAGATTGCACGCTTGAATCGCTCGAGATAGAACAGCGACAGAATCACGGTCTCGGTCGAGGAGTTGGTGGAGGTCAGGACGTTTTCGGCAAAGGCGTGGAACTTGACGGAAGACTCGGAGCTGACCTTACGGCCCGAGATAATGTAGGTGGCCATGGGGACGACAAAGTCGGCACCGAGGCTGTTGGATGAAGAAGCGGCGGTAGCAGCCGCAGTAGTCGTAGTCGTCATCGTCGTCGACGTCAGCAATGAGTCCGATGCCAGCACCGGTTGTGCAAGATCCAACTGCGAGGGTAACACGTAGTCGGGGTGCGAGGTCATCGAAGTTGCCGAGTAGTCCGAATACACCGACAGTCCACATGTGTCGTCGTAGACCGACGAGTTGATGTGAACGGGGACAGACAGGGCGTTGAGGAGGGTGGAGGGAACAAATGCCATTCTTGAAGAGGAAGCAGCAGCAGCAGCAGCAGCGGCGGCGGCAGCGGCGGCGGTAGAAGTAGTTGGGATCGACAGCGTCGACAGCGTCAGCGGCCGATCGGCAGGCGGCAGAGCGATTGGGTTTAAATGCAAGGCTTGATAATCCAGTGCGGACTGCCAGGCAAACCCTGAGTCGGGATGGGAGGCAGGATCCCAGGTAGCGGAGGAGCCGGGAGCGGTGTTGGAATGGTCAAAGGAGGACCACAGGGCTTTATATGCGGCGGTATCCAATAGATAGTCTGGGGCGTGTGTCGGATGACCGAACTGACCCCCGCTTTGATCGGAGTGATGGTTGTTGAGAGCAGACGAGGCAGCGAGTGCAGCCAGGACCAGAGCAGTAGCCATAAACGGGAAAAATAAGAGGGGGCACTGGCAGCGACAGCGAGGGAGGAGCGGCAAAGCACGATCGGTCCGGGGACGGTGATGCTTTCGCAGGTCGGAGGGAGCGCTTTCGGAGGGACGGGGCGAGGACGGAACTTGTCGTTCGCTGGGTGGACGGGCTGGATATCGGGAGCAAATGCGCTGTGCCGAGAGGCGAGCGAGTCGCGACCGTATTTATGAAAGCACCGAGAGCCATTGGGTAGAGCAACGCAGAGCCAGGGCCTTTCTCGGTGCTGGCTCAAGGACTGAAGGGCAGCCCGGCGGCCGTCGACAAGGGATCAACAAAATAGCGTTATTGGTTCTGCCCCCATGTGCGTGGTCCCGCAACGTTGGCTTGAGCGTTCTGGGCAAGGCCCGGCGCCGGACGCGAGACGACAAAGGAAAGTAAAGCTTACCGGCTGACGCTTCTTCTTGGGTCCACGTCGAAATCTTGTGTACCAACGTTTTTTCCCGCGCAACAGCCCTGCGCGGAGGGGGGGACAGACAAGCGCCGGGGCGACAGCCAGTGGCTGTCCCACGACAGGGCAGGCTGGAGAGGGGAGAAGAAGAGAAAAAAGCTTATTCGGGCAGCGGAGGGGGAGTCTGTCTGACCCCAGCCAATCCCCGCTTGTCCGGCAGGACAAGAGACCGCTCCGGACACAGCACCACTGCCGCGCACAGACCCACACAGTGCTTTCTCGTTTATCGCATTTGTTTGTGCCGGCGAGGACAGGCAAGGGGACGGCAGCGGAAGCAGCACGCTGTCCGCCAGACGCAGACTGTGGGATGTGCCGCTGGCTCGCGTCCCATGACACGCCGCCGCCTTCCGTGCGGCTGCCAAACTGGGCAGGCGAGAGCGCACAGGGCGCGAGCGGCAAGGCCGGCGCTGGGCGGGCGGTGCTGTCGCCCGACACTGGATCACACCAATGCAAATTTGCCCCTGTTGTTGTTGCTGTTGACTGTGGAGATGCTGCTGTTGGTGTTGGTGTTGGTGTTGGTGTTGTGTTGGTGTTGGTGTTGTGTTGGTGTTGGTGCTGCTGTTGGTGTTGGTGTTGGTGTTGGTGTTGTGTTGGTGTTGGTGTTGTGTTGGTGTTGGTGTTGCTGTTGGTGTTGCTGTTGGTGTTGCTGTTGCTGTTGATGTTGCTGAGGGAGCACTGCGGCGACGACCGCGGCTGGAGCAGACGCCCGCGTGGACCCGGTGGAGTGCCGGCAAGGAACGGGCCAATGTTGGCGCGTTGCGATTCAGGGCAGCCGAAGCGCCAGGATGCTTCTCTTGTCGAGGATTTGCCGCGCGTCTGCGGATGCGGCGATTGTGTGGTGCGGCTGCTGCTGTTGGGGGGCAGATGTGGTTGTCGCTGGTGGTCTGTGCTGATAGGGGCTTGATCGGTCTTGCTTCTGGCTTGATCGGCCTTGCTTCTGGCTTGATCGGTCTTGCTGCGGACTGCTTCCGGCTGTGGCGGCGTCGCTGTGTGGCCAGAGGCGATCGCCACTCCCGCGTGTGCGGGTGATGCTTCTCTTGTTCGGCGGGTGTTTCTGCTGTGGGGGGGATGCTGTGATTGCCTCTGTTGTCGTCCACAGACGGCTGGGATCGGTGCGCCTGCGACGGCATTTGCCGTGCACACAAGGCCGCCCGTGCGGATGATTGCCTTGGCCCGCCACGCCGGTCTTGTCCCGGCTCTGTGTATCCCCGGGCCTTGTCGACTTTGCCCCTCCCGCTGTGTATCGGCCCGGTCGCGCCTGTGTTGCCAATCCTGCCTGTTTGCGCGCGCCCGCTGCCTCTTCTCCTGTGATCGACCCGATCGGCGGCTTGCCTTGCCGTTGCCGCTGCTGTCGCTGCTGCGGTGCGGCTGCGCTGTGGCCCTCCCCGGTCCTCGCACACCGCATCCGCCCGCTGCCCGGTCCCCCCCTCCCGCTTCCTGCTGACTCGCGGCCCACCCCGGCCCACCCCGGCCGTCCAGCCAGGCGCCGCTTGCAGATGACAAAACAGCGAAAAAAAATAGGACCACCACCACCGCCGCCGCCAAGGCCCGACCAGGCCGCGCTGGCCACACACGCTCTCCACAAGCGACTCGGCAACGCCCCTGTCTGCGCACGGCTCGATCAGGGCGCGGTTGCACCAGGGCACGCAGATCGCCACAGCGGACCTCGAGTTTTGGTTGTGCAATTGCCGATGCGTGAGCGGGTGCGAATGTCGGTCTCCGTCGCGGGACCTGCAACGCTACCCGACTCTCCGCCGCGATGCCGTCCTGCCCTGGCGATCCCAAACCCGTCCGGCGAGCGTCACCGACATGGGGCCGCCCCATCAGCACGCACGCTGTCGCTTCCGCTGCGTCCCTTCGTTGATTGCCATGGCCGTCCCCCGCCGCCGCCGCCGCCGCCGCCGCATTCGTCTTGCGCGGGCGTGGCGCCTGTCCAACCGCTGTGGGCCAGCCCGTGCCTCGCTGCAATTGGCTGCCCCGCCCCCATCGCCGCCGCCGGCCGAGCTGCTGGGTGCCCGTGTGGAGGAAGCCGCGAGAAGATTGGCCTCAGCGCCGTCGCCACAAGGCCCGCTGGGAGGGGGCCCAAGGTACATTCATTTGTCGCGCATGTTTCATGCCCGCGGCAAGGCCGGGTCCACCCGCCTCCACCGCAGCGGCCCCTCCGCTCTGGGCGGACCCCTCGCCGATCGCGTGGTGGGACAGCCCGAGGTGCGGCTTTGTCTGGGCCCCACAGCCCGCGCCTGGTGCATGCACTGGGCCGACCACGCCGTATCCCGGATTGCACAACGTCTTGCCTCTGGCGACATCGTGGCCGCCTGCCTTGCGTCCCTCGCACCCGAAGCCCCTTGCTGCCTTTCCCATCCTCGCCAACGCTCGCTCCTGGCCCCATGCACTTGCTCCACCCGCCCTTGCCTCTGCTCTGTCTGGCCTGCCGTGTCCCGGCCCGTTGTGTCCTGGCTTCCTTTTTTTTCTGGCCTCGATGCTGCGGGACACTACCCATCCGCCAGGCACAGAGCCATGCTGTCGCCGTCACATGCTTGCTCCGACCCGGGCCAGGGCAAAGGGGGAGGCATGTGTCTCCGTCCCCGCGCCCGCTGATTGGGCAGCGGTGTTTGTCAGATCGCGTTCCATGGCATCCGCGCGTTCTCAGGATGACTGGCCTGGCGACAACAGAGGCGGCCCGATGCCGATCCGTCTGGAGCGTGCGAACCGGCGCTCGGCCATGCGCGGGGCTGTGGTCTTGGCCATGCGCGATCCATCGGGCTTGGTGTGGTCTCGAGCTCGATGTGATCTCGACGGGCGGCGTTCGTTCGTTGTGGTCGGAAGATTGCTCCCCCCCCGTCGCCATCGGCTGGTTGCCGCCTGCCTTCCACCCGGCTTTCCCGCCCAGCACCAATCCATCTCCGTCTGTCCGCTGCCGCCGCCGCCTTCGTTGCAATTCCTTGGCGCGGACTTGTGCAGCGCCCGTCCGCCGCCGTCGCTACCGCCATCCATCAGATCGCTCGTTGGACCCACACCACCATCTCCGCCCCAGTGAACTCCGGGTATGGCGGCGCCTGGGTGTGTGCCGGGCGGAATCAGCCAGGGAGACCAACAATCCGGGCCAGACCCCCTCCCCCCTCCTCCTCCTCCTCCTCCTCCTCCTTCCAGACCCCCCTTTCCGCCGCCTCGTCCGCTTGGCCCGGGGATCAAATCTGGTCACCTTGGCCAGCCGCAAGCTGCCGGCTTTGGGCGGAAGCGATCTCGGCTGATCGCCGCCAAGACCGGGATCCAAACGCGGTGATCACATGCACCGGTACCTCCATGTGTGTGTGTGGCTGGCTGGATCCAGTGTGCCAGTGGATCGAGTGTGGCTGACTGGATCCAAGGTATCCAACAGAGCCACTGGAACCGGCGGATCGAGTGCGGCTGGACCCAGCACTGCCACGTCGCCATCCCGCGTTTCTCGCCATGTGCTCGCTTGGTCGTCATCGCAGACATTCCGTCGACCCAAGCGATCATCGTCGCCCGCAGCCATCCCTCTCGACCCACGCCCCCCCTCTGGATCAGCGGCGACCTCCCTCAGGCCCCATATCCCGCACGCGATCGTCTTTCAAGCCGTGCTTTTCATCAGCGTCTTGCTTGCAACTTTTTTTTTGTTTTCCACGTGTCCCATCTGCCGCCAATGGACCCCGAACTCGCCGCGATTTTGAAGAGGCTCGAGTCTGACAACCAGAATCTGAATGTGGCATCGGCCCTGGACGTCAGTCAGATTCTCACGCAGATGGTGAGTGCGTGCACCTGCCATTTCTGCCCCCTTGTCCCTCGATAATGGATATGCGCTCGGTCTTGCCGATCCTGGCGGCAAGCTCATCGGCCATGATTATGCTCACCATTGTCACCACCACCACCGTTGTCGCCACCATCGTAATCGTAATCGCCACCATCATCGCTCGGCGTATCTGTGCCTTTCCGCTCAGCATAATGCCGACAATGCCCTCTCCAGCATCGAAAGTAGGACCAACGCCCTGCTGGCCAAACTGGACCAGCTCCTCGCCGACGACAACCTCCCCGACGGCGACTTCCCCGACGATGCTCTCGAGTCCTCTCTTGATACCGATGTCGGCAGCGCCCTGGTCGACATTGACGAGAGTGCCTCCGGCCTGCCGCTGGACGAGGCTACCCTCGAAGCCCTTGCCAACACCGTCGATCAAATGACCATGTCGCTCTTTGCCCTCGAAGCCGCCAAGACACCCTTCCCGCAGTCCAACCAAGAAGTCGAAAGCCTCGTCCAGGACAACGTCGATTCATCGGCCCTCCAGGCCAAGCTGCTTTCCCCGGCCGCAGAATCGGATCTGTTGCAGGCCAGCAGCTCCTCGGTATCGGCGACAAGCAAGCCCCAGCAGTAGAGAATGCAAGAGAATGCAAGAGGGAAAGGAACGGAAAGGAAAGAGATCAGCAAAGAACGTGTGAGAGTGGATGAGTGCGCCCTTCTGGCTGCTTGCTCATCACTCTACTTGAAGCACCTCTGGATGCGATGGGGTTGCCTCTGTCGATCGATTCGTGTCCGTGCAGTTAGCGAGTCGGGCCATCTTCAAGTTACGTCTTGAATACGACACGAGCACAACCACAAGCGCAAATCAAAAGCGGGACGGTGCCCAATCCCGCTCCTTTCCACCAGCACAATCTTGAATACACCGGGTCGAGCGAGATACCCGACCAGGCACTGCGAACATTCAAACAGGGTGGTCTCCTTTGGCTTTAGATGCGCTGTGGACGATGTCACTTGCAAGAACCGCCGATCCCCGATCGAGCACGGCATTGCGACGCGAGCGTGAGTCAAGAACATACGACCATTGCATGTGGATTCATCATTTAGTTGGAAGATCTGTAGTACAGAGCGCAGGAGTGGGGGAATCACATCGTTTCCAAAATACTGGAGTGCTAAGAGGGGGGGGACACATACGAAAGACAAATTGAGCGCACGGATGGCGCTGCCAGTGACGACTGGGAATGACGAGTGGGGATGGCATCTAGTACCAAAGACAGTGCCAACAATCCCGACAGAGGCGGGGGAGGAAGCGAGGGGGGAGGAAGCGAGCAGGAAAGAAATTAAAAAGAGGCATCGTTGCAAGAGAGAAGAACAACAACAGAGGTGGTTTGGAGGATGAGGTGCTCGATTGCGGTGGCCGTAGTCGCCCCGGTGCACGACTCAACCGAGGTAGCTGGTGGGCACGACACCGACCATGCCGGCATGGTTGCGCACACAGCTCCAGCCGTCGTCAAAGGAGACCAGCACCGTCACAGCCTCCCCGAGGCGGATGCTCAGTTCGTCGCCAGCTTCGGCTTGTCGTCCACGCATCACAGTCTTGTCGGCGCTTCCTTGGATCTGAGTCGCCCCAGGCACTGCGGCACTACCGGTAAAAGCCGGTGGCAGCGTCCCGGGGGCAGAGAATGTGTCGGTTGCGTTGGCCGGCTCGGCACTTGTGGGTGTCGCCAGGAATACTGACAGCTGGGACGACGAGTATCGTTTCGGTGGCAGCTGTTCATCGGTATTGGCACGGGCGCTGGCTGGCTGACTGCCCACAGTCAAAGCTGCACCTGTTGTGCCCGGTACCACCAACCCCTGTCCATGTAAGGGCGTGCTGGTCAGAGTCTTGGCCGGCATCGAGCCCAGGGCCTTTTCGTTGGAAGTTGACTTGGGGCCGGCACTGAGTGGCTGGGCCGACTTGATCGAGCCTCCGCCCGACGATACAACCGTGGCCACCTTGAGGACCTTCTTTGCACGCGGCGGCGCTGCGATCGGTTGAGCCTGGGCCTGGGATGATGCCATGCTAGCGCTACCAACAGCACTGCTACTGTTGAGGTTGCCGGGGTGAAGTGGAGGGATCACCGGGCGTTGGCCACTGGGTGGGGTGGGCTTACTCTCCAGCATGCCTTGGGAAGCGTGTTGACCGTTGACCGGCGCGGTGGCCATTTTGGGGCCACCAGTCTGGACATTGGTTGTGGCTGCCAGGGAGGCAGGTATCAACTGCGGGGCCGGCTGTATCGTTGCTGGAGCTACGACGTTGGGCTGAGGGATCGACGAACCAAAGGTTGTCGGACGTAGAGGGCTCAAGGGCTGCAGCGAGTCGAGAATTGGGTATGGGTTTGTGCGAGTGGGCGAAACAACCGAGCTGGAGACGGAGCGTGAGGGCTCTTTGATGGCGCTAATGTTGCGGGTGGGCTCCAGTAGTGGTTGGCTGGGTAGAAGAGACAACAAATTGGACGGCACCGAACTGCTTGCGGAGGTTTGCGTAGTCGCTGGTGCCGTCGTAAAAGAGGCAAGGTAAACCGAGGGTACTTGACTAGGCTGAGGAGCGGGTTGGAATGGATACCGCGACTGAGGTCCTGGCTGGGCTTGAGATTGAGATTGAGATTGGGATTGGGATTGGGATTGGAACTGCGTTTGGGCGATGAATTGATTAGGAGCCCACAGCTGAGATGGAAGCGACTGTGACGGCGGTTGCGGCTGAGACGGCGATTGAAGTTGAGGCTGGACTGGTGCGACATTGGTTGCGTTGGTGGACATGAGCGTTTGTCCCGACTTGGCCAGGCCGCTGGCTGCATACGGCTGCGCCGTGGTTGGCATGGGGAACTGGCTGCCACTTCCAGCCCACGCACCGTAACCACCCAGATCCTGCTGCTGAGGTTGATATGGGGCAGTCGGCCGCTGAGGTGTGGCGTACAGGTCCTGCAGGAGCTGTCGTTGCCCAAACGATGTCTGCGGCTGGTTAACCGGGACAGCAGGGGCTTGCTGGTGAGGGGTCTCTTGAAGCCTGGCCGATTGGAAGGCCGGCGGCGGTGGCGGCAGCGGAATCAAGCGGGCCTCATCGTGAACCTGCGATACCGTCTCCATGCTGGAGCGAGACATGTCGAGCGAAAGCGACGGGTTGCTCCAGGACGGAGGCACGCCGGATTTGTCTTCGCCATAAAGCTTGGGTGGCAATGGCCCCATTGACATGGCGCTGTTTTTGCCCACGCTTGAGGGTGTGCGCTTCATGAAGCGGTATCCGCCAAAGATGGCCAGTCCGAGGAGCACGACGCCCCCAACCGCTCCCCCAGCAACGGCAGCGATGTTAACGCTACCGGTGTTGCTTGGAGTGTCAGGCGGTGAGGTTGGAGATGCTGTGGGAATCGTCGGATTCACTGGAGGCGCTGTTGTCCCCGTCGGCACCACCACCTGCGATGTCCCGGTTACAACAGCCACGCCGCTAACGGGGACGACGAACGGGGCATCGGATTTGGTCTTGCACGAGTCGGCGGTGAGACACAGTCGCAGCACATAGACCCCCGTGTGAATGTTGGACGGGATCGAGGCCGTGATGGTGTTCTGGATCATGGGTGAGGGGATGTTGGCAGGCAGGTTTCCACTGCCGATGGCGATGGCGTTCTGGCTCTGATCCTGTGTTCAAAGATCGCGCGTGCCAGTTTTGATTGTACATGGCCGTGCTGAGTTAGGGGATATGCCCGGCTCGTCTGTCCCCGCAAGGCTGCCTCGGCAGAGTAACCGTTCTCGCTGCATTCTCTGCTTTCGTCTCGAGGCCGTCCAGCACAGCCAGTCCTTATCGCAGCGACACTTACGATCAGACTAAGGGTGAAGGCACCGCCCAGAGCGGTTTGAGCAAAGAGATTGCCTGAGGGCATGCACGAGACATAGACATCGACTTGAGTGCCGGCACTCCACGTAGGGTCGCTTGCCTGTGAGGAGGATGCGAGGGTAGGGACAGGAGAAGGGCCAGCAGACAGGGCAGATGAGCAGCTTTTCAGGGGAAATAAAACGCTGGCTGGAAAGGCCAAATGCAAAAGGCGGCCACCGGATCCGAAAAGGGGGGGAGATAAAGTTTCTTTCTGTTTGCCGTTTGCCATTTTCCGTTTGTGGTGAGCGGTCGCGGACGCTGCACTGGCTCGGAGACCGCACCTTTTTCTGCAGATAGACGCTGAAAGCACTGGCCGTTGGCGCACAGAGCAACAGCACAACAGCCGCGAGCAGCAGCGCCGCCCGGTCGAGGCAGCAGGAGAGTGCTGAGGGCATAGCGATCCTGGGTCGCAGGAGCAAAGGCCAGAGGATGGAGGAGAGAGGGAGGGAGGCCAGGCTTGGATGGCGGGCGGGGTTTGCTGCGACGATGGCGACGTCGATGGGATGGCTGGGTGGTCTTTTGGCGCTGAGCGAGGGGAGGGGAACGGTCGTCGACCAGCCGGGCGGCAAGGGCCTTTGTATGAAAGACGGCAAGGGCTTGTGGTGGGACGCGGATGCGCGGGCGCGTGCCACCCCACGGACACGACACGGGATCCGCTGTGCCGCCTGTGCGCAGACAGTCAGTTTCTTGGTGCCGAGCCAGCAGAATCCGATATGGACTCGATGCCGACCGGTCATGGACCATCATGGACCATCATGGACCGTCATGGACTCGGCGCTGGCGGGCTGGCGGGCTGGGTATCGATGGTGCAGATCCGACATGGACTCGGTGTGTTCTGCATGGGCCCGTGAGCGCCCCTCGACCGATATCGCTGCAGCGGCCGGAGCCAGTCCCGTCCACCGCCAAAGCCACAGCCACAGCCGCGTGCGCCATGCATGTCGCACAGCTCGTCTTGCTGCCCTCTATGTGCACAGAGGACCGCCGTTCCTGTTGGCGTGGCTGTCGCGGATGCGCTGAGCCGACACACGCAGCGGCGCCAGCCCTCGATCCGATTCGGAATGCATCTTTTTCTTTCCCGTCGCATGCAATGTGTCAGCCAGAATCGATAGCCGCTGACTGGACGCCATGCACCAGCCAGGAAAGCCAAAAGCCAACAGCCAAAAGGCCGCCGGGCGAGGCAGCGAGACATTCGCCGTAACACTGGAACAGGCCAAAATTATATCGACGCCATTACGAAGACCCCATACGCCAGAGCTACAAGATAGTGCTAATTACAACCCCATCCAAAACAACACCAAAAATGACAACGCAAGCAGCAATTCATCCAAAGCGATATGGTACATGATTTACACTCTTCGAGGGGAGGGGGCCGAGAAATGGAGGGAGGAGGAAGCAAGAGGCGTTTGCGCCGTCTGCCTTGGGCCAGAGCAGGGAATCAGTCGCCGTTGGGGCGCCGATCGGACCATTCTTGACCCGGCGGGAGCGGAGACTCGGCTGCATCGTTCCTAGATATCCGCCGCCACAAACGCCATCGACGAGTCCTGCGATCTTCGGGCATGTTTCTTCTTGGAGCTGGCGCCACAGCTGAGGAATGGGTGCACCACGAGCGAGAGAAAGAACGAGAGGGAAAGAGTGATTGTTTCGCAGAGCCAGGCAAGACCGACGATGCACGAACCGAGAAGGAGAAAGGCGGAGGAGGTGCAGAGCCCGCGGCGATGCGCGATTCACAGATTCGGAATGTATTGCATTTGATCATATGTTGAGCATAGCGCCCACGACGCGGGAACGACAGGCAAGTCGGGGGGCGGCGTGCGTAGCAAAGCGGACAGAGTGCCCGGGAGCGCCAAGGATGAGCGAGGGAATAGATGGCGGGAAGAAGAACAAGAAGAAAGAGGGGAACGATGTGGTTTAGTAGAGCGGACATTGTGCTGGACATCACTGGCGTGTCCAGCATGTAAGTGATGATTCTTGAGTAATCGGCAGGCTGGCCGATGTCTGACTATGGTGCTTCTATCTGGCAGCGGCTGTGTTGTACTGGGTGCACTGAGTGTACTGGCTGCAGCGTGCTCTGCTCGCTAGCCCGCGGCTATCAACTGGCGGCCGAACATAGTTAGCCATCCAGCAGCTGCTGGTGGGAGATATCTCCATGCTTCATGATCGATCTAGTTCTCCACCTTCTCCAGAAGTAGAAGCCGCCGCCTCCGAGCAGACACAGGAAGGCAACGCCGGCGACCGAGATGCCAATGATCGAGCCGGTGCTGGGCGGGGCAGGGGTGTTGGTGATGAGAGAATCGGGGTTGTTTGGGTTGATTGGGTTGTTGGAGCTGTGACCGCTGACGGGAACAACGAACGGGGACTCGGTGTTGGATCGGCAGTTGTCGGCGGTGAGACAGAGCCTCAGTTTGTAGGTGTTTGTGGCGAGATCGCCGGGGACCGTCACCGACACATTCGTGGAGACCAGGGACGAGTTGATGCTGCTTGGAAACGTGCCCGAGCCAATGATTGCCAGCTGGCGCTCGGTGTTGTCCTGGATGCGAGTTGGAAATGACGGATCAGCCAGATGCGAGATGGGTTCTGGCAAACAGTCTCCCGAAGCGCAGCGACAGAGGCGCCGCGATGGCGATGGCGATGGCGATGGTGATGGCGATGGCGATGGCGATGGCGATGGCGATGGCGATGGCGATGGCGATGGCGATGGGTTCCGGCTACTCGCGACATGGGCCGCAAGGCTCGAGGCCAGAAGCAGTCCATTCCCGCTCTAACCATACCCAGCGTGTCAGGCGGGCAGCAATCTCCCCCATGTCACCAGGGATCGGTCGCCCTACCCTACAGGCAACAGCGCAGCGAAGGAGCGGAGAGAAGGGAGAAACCTACCACAAACGAAATAGTGAAGCCGCCGCCGGCAGCCGAGTTGTTGAACCGGTTTCCGTCTTGGGTGCACATGACCTCGATGGCATATTGACTCCCGGCTTTCCAGATCACCTCATTAACCTATAGTTGGCAGCAGCAGCAAGGCCGTGGACAGCAAGACCACGGGCAGCAAGACCACGAGCAGCAACGCGGAGCATATACGAGCAGTGCGGCGGTAAGTGAAGGCTCGTGGAGTCAGAGGGCATGGAGGCGTGGGGACGATCGCCGCCACGATGATAGCCCCGGCCTGCTCTCCCCACTGCTTGGCATAGGGAGGCGCTTTGCCGAACCAGCTGCCCCATTTGCTATGCCTGTGTGTATGCTCGGTCGAGAGATCGGTGTGGAGACACCTCGGGAGACTTTGATGAAGCCCGTGGCGTATCCTTCCTGTCTGGTCTCGCTCCTCTTTGGCTGCTGCTTCAGCCACATATGCACCGCATGGCCAGACATCCTGCTTTGCAGCAAAACAGACGAGTACCTTGAGGTAGACGTTGAAGGCATCGGCCCAGGCTGCCGCGCAGGCAAGGAGCCACACGATCTTGAGCAAGAGCGACATGGTGGTGGTGTGTAGATGCAAGTGTAGATGCAAGTGCAGGTGCGGTTCAGCGCCAGACTCGGAGGGGATGGGAGTGGGTTGCAGGCAGATGGAAGGCGAAAGAGAACAGATGGCTGACGGACAGACGGACGGACGATGGACGGGTGGCAGACGGGCGCCTCAAAAGGTGTGGTGGCTCGTCGCCGTGGCCAGGCCGTGGCGGCGGCTGGTACGACTAGGCGCGTCGAGGGCCGTGCGCGTCGCCCGGGGCCAGCCTGACGCCACCACAGCACAGGACACACAGAAAACACAGGACTCAGTATGCGCAGCACCACAAACCCGTCCCGCCAGAAGGTTTTGAGTCTTTCTCGAATTGGAGCGCAGCCAGGCTTCACCGCCTGCACCGCCTGCGAGGGTTGGGTGGGGGAAGCAGGGATATGGCCTTTGTCTCGGAGGTGGCGGTGAGCGTCGCGGGGACCATGAGGGACAACAGCCACCGGCGTCTGGTTGGCGTGACCCATATCGAAGCTCCCGTCGCAGACCCGCTGGCAGGAACGAACCAGTCCCAGCAACAGCGATGATGATGATGATGATGCATGTATTTCGGTAATCGAGGCGATGAGCGAGTGCCGCCCGTTCCATTTGGGACGGGCTGTAAAACAATGTATGCGCATATGGGGGGGGGAGTGACATGAGTGGGCGTGCAAGGCAGGGCAGTTGTGTGTGGGTCAAGAAAAGCAGGCTATCAGTTTCGAGATCGCAGGTATCGGCAAGGCAAGACAAGGCAAGACAAGGCAAGGCAAGGCAAGGCAAGGCAAGACAAGGCAGAAGGGGGCAATGCAGAAAGGGCCAAGTAGTATGGAAGGGCAAGTGTGCAAGATGGTCATGCAATACAGTTGTGCAAGGCGGCAGGCCGCGGGGAGATTCAGATCCAACACGGGCCAGGCGACAAAGCCAGGACCAAACGAGCAGCCTTTCGTGGGCTGCCATTCCCCAGCAAACAGCACTACCCTCAGATCGGCGGCTGTTGGATAGCCTCCCGACCAGTTGGGGCGGGGCATCCGCGAGTTCCCGGGACACCGAAGCCGGACCCGTGCTTGGCTGCAAGATCGTCGATCGTCAACTCGGGGCCACAAATATCCAGGAACAGCTGGTTGAGTCTGCTGTCCAGCGCCGCCTCGAACCGGGGCGGTGCCTGGGGCTGCATTGGGGCTTGGCGTACTTGAGATGCGTGAGATGCCTGGGGTGCCCGAGATGTCTGGGGTGCCCGAGATACCTGCATCGCTTTGTTGCTGGCCTGGCCGGGTGCGCTCGCCGTGATTGCCGATGTGTCCGGATATGCGCCGTACGGCCTGCGTCCGTGCCAATTGCCGGGCAAGTGGTTGCGCTCAAACTCGTTCTTGCCCGAATATGCAGGGGTGTATTCCAGCACATGGCTGGGCTGGCGCCGAAGCGTCGCAGGGCCCTTATGCGAGGAAACCAGATGGGCCATGCGGCGGATGAGCCCACGACCCTTTCGAGAGGCCCGACTGCCGCTCCGGGTCACGGTGGCTGGAGATGGAGCCAGGGCAGGACGTGCGGGCCTGGGCTCTGGTTCCGACTGTGCTCGACCGATTGCTGACGATTTATCGGGGCTCGCCCGACCGTAGATCGGTTCGGATAGCTGTGACAGACGGACGCTCGACAGGATCGAGACGCTCGAGATGGGGCGGTGCACCATTGTTGCGAGGGTGGACTCGGATGTCGGCCGGGCGCTGTCGTTACTGCAGCTGTTGCGGCGGTCGCTTTTGCGATCGCTGTCGTCGCTGTCGTCGCTACCATTGTCGTTGCTGACGTGGCTGTCGCTGCTGTTGTTACAATCGTTGTCGCAAAGTGGGTCGTTAGTGGCTGATCCTGAGGGAGGCGACGCGTTTCGTCCCAACGTCGATGTGCCGGATGACTCCAGGTCCAAGTTTCCCGCAGCCAAGGACGGCGATGCTGTGATCGAGGACGAGATCAAGGGCGACGCCGGCGTGATCGGAAGCGAGAGAGTTGCGGGTGACCCCGGGCAAGGAAGATGGCGGAATTGCGTCGTAAAGGAGAAGGGCCGGCGCGAAGGCGACCAGTTGGCGGGTGGGCACGGGTGTGGGTTGCAAAAGTCGTCGAGATAGACGACCTCGGAAGCATCGTCGTCGTGCAGGGTTGTGGTAGAGGAGTAGCGGTTGGGATCGGTGTCTTGGGTCCGGTCCAGGCTTTGGACAAGATGCCCGTCTTGGGCCAAGGCAGAGTCGATTTGTCGTCGCTGGCGGCCAGTCGGATACGGGCTCTGGTCTTCCGGGTCCGAATCCAGCTCTCCAAGACACCAGGAAAACGTGGGCTGCTTGCGGAGGGTGACTGTCGACTCACGGCGACCGGCCCGGGAGAAGCCCTTGATGAGGGATGCGAGCCGGGTGGAGGCCTTGCGGGTCAAGCCGGTCTTGAGCACAGCGATGGACTTCCACCTGCCGTCGAGCTGGCCGTCGAGCTGGCTGTTGAGTTGGCTCCCGAGAGTTTCTGCGGGTAACTGGGCGCGATCGGGATGGCTGTCGCTCATGGCTGCGTTAGAGCAGTCGATGGTTGGCTGTGGCGGAAATAAGGCTGTGGATGGATCTCGCTGACTCGAGGCAGCTGGCGAGACAAGTCTGCACCGGAGTACTATGCGCCGTGAGACCGTGCCGGACCAAGTGTTGCAGGGCGGCGTGGGAGGACCTTGGCCAGCTGGGCCAAAGCCGGGCGCCGGCCTTATAGCCCGGGCAGTACGGGCGGAGGAGCAGAGCGGGCGCCCTGGATCGATGCTTGCCAGTGGTGGAGGAGGTAGGGGAGTCGGCGTGCTTGTTGGTTCAGAAGGGTCCTCGTTGCGGACAGGATGGCGGGAGACCAATGTGAGGCCGGCTGGGCTTTGGGCGGCTGTGGATTCGGGCGCCGAACCACAGCACGAAGGCGACAACAGGGCAGTCCTGGCCGTTGGTGCTGACTGTCGAAGGGGAGTGGTGTTGTTTGTTGTGAGGGGTGGAAGCGCCGGCTGTTGGACGGTATCGAGCGGTATCGAGCGGTATCGAGCATCGTTGAGGGCTGTCCAGCGCCGTCGAAGGCTGTCGAGGGCTGTCGAGGGCTGTCGGTATCGGCACTGTTAAACCGCAGGGTCAATTGGCGGGTATCCCTTCAGCTCTGTCTAGTGTTGCTGTTGCTGCTGACAGTGTCCGAGGATGCAAAAACGGTATGTGTTGTTGCAGCGACGTCGTCCGGCGCATCCCACCCCCACTGAGCAGCGCAGTTCCCCAGCCCAGACCCTCGCAAAGGCGAAAGGAGACCAGAGAGACAGAGAAAGAAGGGAGAGGGGTCGATAGGCGGGCGGAGGTGGTTGGGCGACAGACGGCTGAGGATCGGCGAGTGGTTTCGCACGGTCGACCGGGGGATACACTCCGCGGGCGGACATATCTCCGCTGCAGAGCATGCTGCGCTGGCTTGGGTCTCGAGGGACAGTTTGTGTCGATGGCCGACCACTGGTGTGGCCTATCGATCACCAGAGCGGTGTGCCCGCTCGGCACCCAACGAACCGATCTGGCGGGAGTTGCGGACAACGACCCAGCCTGGCGCGCAAACATGGGGCGGGAAACGGAATTGCCGAACAAGCGATGCTGGACAGGCGCTGCTGGACAAGTGCTGCTGGACAGACTTGCCGGGCGAGTCGGCCCTGGATGGGATATGGCCATGTCCGCCCAGCAGGCATCGCTGCGCTGGTGGTCGTGGAGTCGTGCGCGACGGATGATGAGCGGATGCGCAAGCCGGCGGCAAACAGGCGGGCAAGCGGGCAAGCGGGCAAGCCGACGCACTGATACGGACGGAGTGGAAAGCGAAAAGCTGACGGCTCGACCAACTACTCCGTTTGTTTTCCGCCGCGCAGCGCTGATGTTTGGGCCCTGTGTCTGCATCCACTTGCATCCACTTGCATCCACTTGCATCCACTTGCATCCACTTGCATCCACTTGCATCCGCTGCCGTCCGCTTGCATGGGCGGTATCGGTCAAGCGCTCTTGCGATATTTGGCCCGCCAAGAGTAGGGGCCGGTCGTTTCTGCGGAGCCAGTGCGCCGTCTCCTGTCCGAACAAATGTGCCGCGGCAATCCCGGCTGGCACCGCACTGCTCGCCCTGGTCCATGCTCAAGTCTCTCGTTAGTTATCGATCCGTCTTCTAAAGCAGATCCTTGGCTGCATTGCATGTCCCCTCTGCCCACAATCCATTGCATGTCCCCTCTGCCACCACGATCCATTTTATGGCGTGCTATCGCTCGTTGCTGGAGGGCTGTATTGGCTGGTTTCCTGCTCTGGTGCTCGCCTCGCCATCAGCTGGCTGCATTTGCAGTGTTGAATGCTTCGACAAATTGATTCGTTTGGGCCTCCAGCTGCCGAATGAATGTGACATTGATGTGCCCGGCTGGCCAGAAAGCCTGGATGGCGTCTTCCGTAAGTGCCTCGGGACTGGCCAGGACAGTCGGGATGTCACTCGCCAGCGACGATGGCGGTGGCTCGTAGCTGACACACATTTGGTTGTAGCTGTCCATGGCGTCCGATACCTTGACTCCAAATATCGTCAAGGGATCCTGAAGCGTCGCTTGAGCGCCGGTAGGAGTATGCCCGCCGTAGTTGAATACATTCGACGTGTTGACTTGCTGCCAGTTGTTCCATAGTCGATCGATGTTTCTGTGTTCGGGACAAAGGGTTCGCATCGATACAGGATGGAGTGAGCACGATGCAATGCGGCAGGGCGCTGTATGCCCCAAGCCGGCACCACCCATGCAGAAGGCACAAAGCCATCACCATCACCATCGCCGGTTGTCCAGCGGTGGCCACCAATAGCCCCATCGCAAACATCCCCAGCAGTTGTGCTTACGAGTGGTGCAGGAAGAAGATTGGGTCGTTTGGGGAGTAGCGCGGATTTGTAAAGTCTCCGTTGAGCCCACCGGCATTGACTGTCCCCAGGCGAGATTCCATTCAGCAATAGATAGCTTTAACATCAATGCTCCTTGTCGGACGTTCATCGCCCTTAAATACCCCCCGCTCGAGTGCTGTCGACGATTCAAGCTAGATCGGAGCCTTCTGCTTGTCCACTCCAGACAAACCATCGCCATCAAGGGACAACTTACCATGCGGATATCCATGGAAGGCTTCCAGCGACGGTGCAAACTGGGCAAAGGAGGTGACGTTGTCGAGCTGGTCGATCACATTCTGAGGAGTGAAGGCGCTGATGGTTGTCGCTGTCGTCCATTGGCGCTTGATGCACTGCCCAGCAAGCTGTGTGGGATACATCTTGACCCAGGCTGCAGATGGCATGGCCATGTGAGTGAATGACTCGGTCGGTGGGCTGGAGAAGCTGCAGCGACGAGATATATATGCCTCGTTCTCCAGCTCACACCACACCATGAAGCGCTCGTCCATGCCGCACAGGAAGCAGCTCATGGTGGCGGTCCGTTTGACGGCTACCCGAGTCGACTCATAGAGGAGCGGCTGAGACATACATGCAGCGATTCCGTCTTGAAGGCAGTTGTTGCCAATGTAGGTGTGTGTGCCCCAGTATGGCCCCCAGATCGAGGACAGCTGTGGCGACTGCGAAACCTTGAGATTACTCCAGTCCCAGTACGGCAGCGTGATGTTGCTGTTGATCCGCTGTAGATGTTCTTCGTAAATCTTGATGTATACTCGGTGCCAGGGCAAGAATGCAGCCTGCGGCGTGCAGATAAGCGTCGGAAATCAATATTGATTGCTGCAAGTTCTTGGTCAATCGCACCGTTTTCCACAGAGCGATACAGCTTTGGTGTGCCAGCCGCACTCCCAGGCAGCATGTCGCTTGGGCCAGCTCATAGAGCAGCAACTAGAGACCCCTGATACTGACCACCCCGTGTGCGTTCATGGCATCGGTGTAGTGGATGTTGACAAAGTCATCAAAGGTGAAGGTGTTGCCTGGAACCTTGGGGCCCTTCTTGAGTTGGTTGACAGCATTTGCAAACTGACTTTGCTCGGCATCCGACAAAGCGTCCCAACTCCGCCGCACACTGATTTTGGTGCATGTTGGCGACGGCGAGGATGACGTTGATGACACTGCAGGCACAGATGTTGATGCTGTGGGGTACAGAGGCAGGGAAGACTGGGTCACCGGAGCTGTGCTCGCTGGTGAGCTTGAAATCGGAGCCACATACACCGGATTTGGAGCCGAGCTGCCTGGGGGACTCGCGGATGCCGACGGATTGACGGCGGCAAAGCTCGAGGCGGATGCCTTCTGTGCTTCAACGGCCCGCCAGATGCCAATTGCAACACCTGCGGCGACGATGAGAACAATGACTGGAATGATTACTCTTCGCTGGACCATCTGTGAGTGCCGGTCGTGTTTGTTGAGGCTCAAGGACTGGTTTGCTGAGCAGGGTTCGTGCGGCTCTGAGGCGAGAGGCGGAGACTGTGGGCTCGAGTTGGGATGCGAGTAGACGCTTGCCAGTCGGTCACGGCACAGCTCTTATACATCTCTCCAGAGGGGCAGCAGCAGCGGCGGCAGCAATCGGAGCGATGGACTTTTCGAGGACCAAGTGCTGAGTTTCAGGACTGATCGGTCAGACGACGCGTTCGAGTGGAGCCCAAGTCGGGCTCAAGGTTTGCTGATCGCGGGAGCGACATTCGGTCGGTCCTCGTTCGATCATTTGTTTACGGCGCTCCTCTCGACCAGGGGCATGCTCATTGGACTCGGCCACTGTGAATGAGCAGATCGGATGCTCAGAGTTTCGTGCCGGTCGGGTCCGACCAAGACGGCATCAGAATCCTCCTTGGTGACATTCGACCGGCGCCACGCTCGACCAGTCACGGACGCAACTGTGGCTGGATCCATATGCCGAGCGAGACGAACACCCAGCATAATTCTCTCGGCCGGGCATGGAACATCGTGCAGATAGGCAACTCTCGGGCTGTCGATTCCGCCAAGACACTTTGGACAAAGTTGGATTGCTCCGAGGCCCGCGATATAGCTCAGGGCGAGGCCGCGGGTGGGACTTTTGAGAGCTGTGGCTCCGACATCTCGGTGCTCAGAGTCTCTGCTGGTACGCACGGTTTGCTGATGTGTCGTAGCACGGATTCGAAGCGACGGCAGCACACCGGCCGATGGAACCGACTCGCTGGAACGAGCGACCGGGCAACATCGAGACGAGAACAGGGCTCGAGTCGCGAGCGAGCGGCACCGGCACCGCGACGTTGCGTGGCTGCATGTCAGTGCCCGCAGAGCAGCCGCTGGTGATGCTGGTGATGCTGGCGATGCTCGCACACCGTGTCAAGGCTCGCACTGCAGGTCACACTCAGGGCAGATCCTGGGTCACGCTGACAAGGCCGTGTGCCAGGAAGGTCGGTCGCGTGGACAGTATCGCGAGGCACAGCCCCTGTTGTTGTTGTGGAGCGAGGGGCCAGCGAGGGGCCAGCGAGAGCCAGGCGAGGACGGCCCCTGTTGTGGCAGCCCACAGATGCTGTGTGCAGTGCGCTCCTGCGGCTCCTCGCCCTGGTCTCGCCGACTCAAAGTCCAGTCTGGTCTGCTTTTGGTCCGGCTTGCCTGCCTTCTCGGCGTTGCTCTCGCTTCCCCATCCAACCGGGCCGGTGAGTCGAATTCTATTCCATTGGGTGTTGTCCGGCAGAGATCGCCGACGGGGCTGATGCCACCTCCCGCATTGATGGCCCGAGCAGTCTCGGGTTCGCTGCCGTCTGCCTCTCCGTTTGTCCCCACCCTTTGTTTTGTTGGATCCTCGCGGTCTCGGCTTCAGTTCCGGCTCCAGCCTTGGCCTCAGTTACGGCTTTGGTTTGCAGGCTTCGGCTGTCCGCCCGTTCGCCCCTGCAAATCTGATTGTCCGTCGCCGTGTGCATCCAAGAGCAGCCGCGTGTATCCTTGGCATCGCATCCTTCTCGTGCAGCCACTGACCAATGCGTCGTCTCGGTCTCGTTCTCCCGCGATTCATCTGTGTTTGCAGATCCTGCTTGCAACCCAGACGGATCTCGTTCCACCGCACCATTCCCAGAATCGCTGCGGCTCCCACCACTCGCTGTCGGCGCCTTGCTCTCCGTCTCCTTTATCGTTTTTCCTCCACGCATGTCTCTCTTTTCCACCGGCGCCGAGCTCCCAGAGCAGGAGCGCCTGGAGTTTGTCCATGCACCGCACGCCTTCGAATCGGACCCTCGCCCGTTTCTGGCCTCACCCGATTCGCCCTTGACCGAATCTGTCGAATCGGGTAACGACGCCCTTTCCACGTCCCGGTACTCCCTGGCCAACCTGGTCCAGGCCTCGTCCTTTCTGAATGGCTCCTTCCGAGACGACCCCTGGCATCGAGCCTCGGACGAGCTGGGTCTCTCGTCTCCATCGTATTTTGCACGGAAACGCCTGGCTGGCCTGTCTTCGCCCTCGCCCAAGACTTCGACAAACCGCCAGGCCTCGCTGTCGCTTCCCTGGTCGCCGCAGCTCCCCTGGGCCGGCTCATCGCAAGGTGGTCGCTCGGCCGACAACATCGATTCATACGATCCCGTCAGCTCCTTTACGGCCCAGGCGCCTTCCGAGCTCGCTCCATGGCAGCGCAAGTCTTCCGTGTCGCTGGCCTTGCCCAACTATGGGCCCGTCTCCCCGCCCTCCTGCGACGGCAACGGCAACGGCAACGGCAATGGCAATGGCAATGGCAATGGCATTCCCATTCCCGTGCCCAACAATCTGCAGGCCCGTCGCCCGGCCATGGCCTTCACCGCTCCCAACGCCCCCGCCGCCCCGAACATGTTCTACTCGAATTCGCGCGTCTGGGTTGCGCACTTTCGTCGCAGCCTGCCTCCGTATCTGCGCTACTTGTCGGAAACCCTGGCTCATCTGATGTGCTCGGGCACGCCGAGTCCAAGATCGTCCCACAGTTCCCATACCCAGCCGTCTCCTCCCGACCCTGCCCCGATATATGGCCTTCCAGACGAACCTCAGTCGATGCCAAAAACTGCTCGGGATATTCTGTCCGACACCAGCTTGTTCGATCCCATCAACGTCATCTCGGGCCTCTCGAGTCCCGCGAGTGGCGCTCGATCGGCTAACGATCCAAGAAGCCGCAGCGTTTCGATCGCCGCAGATGCTGCCCTTGTGTCGATGATGGCGGCAGTCGAGCCCGTCGATTTCACCATCCCACCGGCACTCATCACCATCTTCATCGCCTGTCTGCTCTACTCCACCGCCGTTCCCACGAACGTTGCGCTCCTGGCCGTGTATTATGTGCGGAAGCTGCGGAGCATCTGCGACAGCCGCGAGTTCATTTCCGGATGCGAATTTCGTCTGTTTCTGTAAGTCCCCCTCCCCTCCTCCTCCCCCTCCCACACATCAGCCCGGGAATGCTCGCATATTGGATGTGCTCTGATGGCTTTCCTGCTGCCCAATCTGCCGAAAAGCGTCTCGGCCACTGACAGTCAGTTTGCACAATGTTGACCTCCAGAGTCGGCTTGATCTTGGCCAAGAAGTATCTCGACGACAGCGAGTACATGCGGAACTTTCGCTGGGCCAAGCTTATTGGGCTGAGTGTCGTCCTGGTGAATGTAAGTCGGGCCTGTGACGTTGGCGCGCTGTTTTCTGCGAGTCCAGGCGTCTTCACTGTGACGATGCCGATGGGGCGACGGAGCGGAGGCTGTTTCGCCGGCGGACTGGGAAGCATCAAAGTTGATCCACCCACTGCTTGGACAAAGATACCCTTTGTCTGTGCCAGAGTATATGCGGCTCTAACGCAGCTGCCCTGTCTGTTGCTAGAATATGGAGCGAGAGTTTCTCGCGACCCTGGCCTACGATCTCGGAATCAGCTTCGTCGACGGCGCTGTCTTGAACTGGAAGAGTCTCTCGGACGAGTTTGAGGCTGTTGCCAAACAAATCACTCCCAACGGAAACTCCAAGAAATGGCTTGAGGAGTGGCAAACCTATGCCAACGAACACCGCCGGCCAATCCGTCCAAAGACCAAGGATGATGCTGACAGCCTCGAGGATATGCTCAGCCTCTCGGATGCTGACGAGCCCGAGCCGGAGCAGCGCAAGTCGCGAGCCGATCTACTGATGGACGAGCGGAAGCTGTCTCTGCGCCACCTGAGTTCATCCCGAAATCGCCGTCGACACCACAGTGTCTCGACCGACGGCGGAGACGAGCACGCGCAGAACTCGGCCGACAGTCTCTCTGGGGCGCGACTGCTATCCACAAGCACCAGCAGGGTTGCTCCCATCCCGATTCCAACCTCGGGTCTCGGCACCAGCTACACTGCCAATGCCGGCGGCATAGGCTCCTTTGGAAGCTACACTGGATCGGTCTCGTATTCGTACCAGCAGCCCGAGGAGCGGCGAGTCCGGCTGCAAAAGGGCACGCCATCAAACGTGTCTATCACCACTCTGGCGAGTTCGCTCCGGAAGCCCTCGAGCACACTGTCGATTCGACTCCAAGACTATTCCGAGTCGACCTGAGTCGTGCACCAACCAGGCTCAGGCTCAGGCTTCACGGTAACTGCCCAGTTCACACCGTCACCTTCCCCCTCCCCAAGTCGCCGTCAAGCGTCTGGCTGCCGTCTTTTACGCTCTTTCGATCTGTGAGCCAGCAGAGACACTCCGCTGTGCCACCCTAATCTTTCCGTACCGCAAAACTATTCCCCTATTTATATGTGCCTCCCGCTTAATCTGGACGGCTACCACATGCTCTGTCCTGATTGGCTGTTGTTGTTGTCTGTCGAGTTGCCTGTCCGGCAGATTTGGTCATCTTGAATTATGCCTGCAATCATACCCATCATATTCTGTTGTATCGGCAACACCGCCAACCCCATCAGCACCCTAAAGCCGCCTGCGAATAGTGCTTTTAGGCACCGATTGCCGCCTTTGAACGGTCTGCTCGCAGTTTAATTCCTCCTGGATCTTCTGCACCCGAGCAGCCAATATTGCACCCGTCTCCCCTCCTCATCGCCGATCCTGCTCATTTCCGGCTGGAGACACTGTATGACCGTGGACACCACCACCACCACCACCACCACCACTGCTCCATAGTCGCTTGGATTCTGATGTTCCCCTCCTGTATGTACTATTGTCTGGGCATTTTCTAAATGTATTCAGTCGCTGCCGTCGTCAATACATCTGTCGCCACACAGAGATTGTGGTGTAGGCGAGTGCTGGGTCGTGGCGATCATTCTGGAATGCCCATGTTGCTGTTGCTGTTGCTGTTGCTGTTGCTGTTGCTGTTGCCGTGGTGCCCGGTGCCGGTAGCAACGACTCTCGGTATCGTCATCGTTGTTCCGGACGTATTTGCTCTAGACCAGTGTATTGGCAGGAGGATTCACGAGCAGTGAGGTAATCGGCTTGCCGGTGATCCAGCTCGTGGGTGGCTGGCCTGGACGAGGAGCAAACCAGTAATACCACCAATGCGATGTTGGCACCGACACGGGCGGGCGAGTCTGCACGGCCACTCCGATAGCAGCCAGGATGCCAACCATCGACACGAATGCCCAGATGGCCCCTGGGTAGAATTGAGGCGACGGAAGCGGGCCCATCATGGCCATGCCCAGCAGCTCCAGGAATCCCGTTCGGGCAAAGACGTCCACTCCAACCGCAACCAGGAGCGAGCCCACAAAGGCGGAGCCACAGGCGACAATCAGTCGCTCGACCCAGAACATGACCACGATGCCAAGCATCGAGATCAAAAGCGTGTAGATGATGTGGCTGGTGTGGTCAAGGATGGAGCCGACTCCGAGGATGAGGATATACTGGGCGAGGGCATACCCCGTCACCAGGCCGATCATGATGGTCCCAAAGGTCACATAGCGCATGAAGACCATGGCCCCCAGGAACCCTGCCAAATCGCATAGGATGATGTAGGCCCAGTCGCCGTTGGGCCCGAAGCTGAGGCGTTCCGAAATCGCATGGAGGATATGGAAGACGATGAGTCCTGGTTGGGCAGTGGAGGAAGAGAGAAAGGAAGGGACGGATGAGAGAAAGAGTGAAGGAGGAAGAGTAATGCGTGGCCATGAGTCAGTGTCGTGTCGTTCTCAGAGGCCTTTGGCGTGTGCTGGGGTGGACGCATTTGCCTGCAATGCATCCAAAGGCTTTGAGTATGGGAACCGCCACATGCCTCCGAAAAGGCTTCCGGCCACGAACAGCGTTGGGTTGTTGGATCTCAGGCCCCAAAAGCAGAAGGTAATGCCGGCAATCAGGAACAGAATCGATTCGATTGCCAGGGCAGCTGTCAGCGGACGGGTCGCTTCAGGGAAAACGCAGAGACAAGGACGGTGTGGAGCTTGAGCGGTCAGAGTCTACGGCACTAACAATGACGCAGTCCAACCATTCGCAGCGATTCTTGGAAGGACTCGACGGCGTCCATGTATCAGCATGAGGGGCGACAGCAGAGGCATCTCTGGAGGGGTGCAGCCAACCAGCCAGCCGCGTCGCGTTCTGATGCAAGGGGCTGCCAGCCGGACTGCCAGGGTCGGGAGAGCCACGGCGACAGCACCCCTGGATTGCAGCCCAGGCCCGAGCTCGCTATTCCAGGCAAGCAGCGGGCCGGTGAAGTGAGAGGTGAGGGAGGATGGATGGGTGGAGAGAGGCTCGCGGACTTACAGAATACGTAGACCGTCACGGACACAGCAGACAAGCCCCAAGGATTGCTCATGCCGCCTGAGACGATATCTGGATTGCCGTCCGTCGAGTTGGTGATAGCGTCCCGGACGGCAAAGGCGGGGAGCGCATTCTTGGAGGACCTGCGAAGCGCGGCCGAGGTCGCGGGAAAGGCGCTGGCTGTGGTCGAGAGAAGGGCAACCAAGACAATGATGAGGAATGCACTCGCTCGAGAGCCGTTCATTCTTTGGTCCCTTTCCGCGGCGCGATATGGGCTTTCTCCTGTCACGGAGGGGGAAGGCGTGGGATATATCGCAGCGTCGATGCAGTGTTCGGCGCTCTCTCGCGCCGAGCGAGACAGGCAGAGATATGGCTCCCGCCTTGCCCCCCTCGGTGGGTCGGCTGATCCACCGCAGCGGGAGGAGTAGCGGCTCAAACCTCGACGATGTGCGCTCTGGTGCATATGGGTCGGACAAATGTTCGGTGATAGTTTTTCTTTTGATATTCAGGAGCAAGCATGGCAAGATGACGATAACCGAATGACACTTGTGAGGGTTATGCCATCTTAGGCAAGCAGCGAGAGAAGAGTCCGCCACAGATTCGCGAGCAGGGGGTTATGGCTTCTGCTACTCTCGACAAGCAGGGAAGCACAACTCTTGGAGTGGATTCGCTCTGGGATTCCAACGCTGAGGGATGGGTCTCCAATAGCGACGGACGGCTTCAAGGGGCCGGCCGAAAGCATCAGGCGTACGGGGGAGGAGGGGGGTTGGGGGTGTGTGGTCGCCAGTCGGAAGGAGGGGGACGGATATAGTCATCGTCGTCCCAGGCTGGAGGGGCGTCGATGTAGACGCCGTCGGGCGAGCCGAGGCCAACTCGGTGGACCGTGACCGGGCGGATGACCTCATAGTCTCGATCGGCGATGAGTTGGGCTCGCACGAGATACTCGGTCAGACCCGGAATCGTGGCAGGCAGATGGCCCGGGAGCTTGAAAAAGAAGCGGAACGAGTTGGGTCCACGGGGAAGCCCAGTGCCAGTCCAGACCTCCCGCGAGTCCAGATACGAGTCGGAGAACTCGGAGACTTCGGTCAGAGCACCGAGCGAATGAGACGAGCCCTTGGCGATGAAGGATTCTCCATCGGCGGCGAGACGATGGACGCCTTGGAGAACAACAATCAGACGCTTGGCCAACGGAAGGGACTCGAAGGCATCGAGGGTGATGGACCCACAGAGGTCAGTGCCGGCACAAGAGTCTTCGTCGCCGTTGAAGGTGGGCTCCTCATCGAGCTCGATGGTGAATTTTGAGATGAAAGTGGGGAGCGGGGTGGGCTGGCGCTTGGCAAGATCCCAAGCGTATGGAATGGGATAATCCGAGGAGGACGAGGCACCGGTGGCGACGAGAGGATGGCTGGACGACATTGAGTGGGCTGATCCGAGGCAGGAAGGGTCGACTCGAGAGAAGGACAGACGGGCGGACGGAGACGGAGATGGAGATGGAGATGGAGATGGAGATGGAGATGGAGATGGAGACGAAGGCCAGTGTTGGGGCAAAGCCGGGGGCGATGAGGTGACCAATGGCTGCACAGTGTGTGTGTGTGGTGTCCTGGTCTCGCTTGGGTCTCGCTTAGGTCTCGCTTGGGTCTCGGCAATGGGAGTGGCAGTGTCGATGGCTTTCAGGAAACGGCAAACCCAATGGACAGAGTCGATGGACAGAGTCGATGGACAGAGTCGATGGACAGGGTTGATGGTCCCATCGAGTCATCTGCAGGCAGCATCTGCGAGTATCATCTGCGAGTGTCATCTGCGAGTGTCATCTGCGAGTATCATCCTCCGCGACTGCGATTTACTCGACTGCGGTCCCCTCCACTGGTCACCCGACGCAGCCGGACGGCACACCGAGGCAAGCCCCGGCCCAGAACAGACCCGAACAGACCCGAACAGGACCAGCCCGGCCAGAACAGGTCTGCCCAGACGGCATCCACCTGGGTTTCCTCGCTGCGGCTGCCTCGCTGCGGCTGCCTCGCCAAGGGTGGCGACGATCCACGTGTAGCCAATTCCAGCCAATGGCAGCCGGCGAGCGGTTTGTGCCGGAAGTGGTCCCGAACTGCTTCCAAAGTGGTCTGTCACAGGTCCGTCCGCAGGCTTGTTCCCCCTTGTCTGGTGCGCCACGCGCCGTCGCCACTGGCCCTCGTGGCATGACCAACCACAGCGCCGCCGACCAACAGTCGCCATGTCTGCAAAAAAAAATGAGGGGGGTGGATGCATCGCGAGCGGCTCTGACCCGGCCTGGCATGGCCGGCTGGAGACAGGGATATAAATAGACTCCCTCCCTGGCTCGTCTCTCGGCCTCCATCGACACCGCCTCGACACCACCTCGACTCGAAAGCATCACCGCCCACAGTGTGCAATCCAGTCTGCAATCTGCAATCTGCAATCTATCACCACCAACACCAGCACCAACACCAGCACCAGCACCAGCACCAGCACCAGCACCAGCACCAGCACCAGCACCAGCACCAGCACCAGCACCAGCACCACAGTCTGTCCTCAAAATGGCCGCCAGCAACCTCGTTCTCATCCCCATCGACTCGATCTCTGAGCTCTCGCGAACCGTCATCCTCCACGCACTCAAGCACAGCGTGGTGGCCACCGACAATGTCGAGATTCTCCATATCATCAAGCCGTCGCTGTGTAAGTTGCGGGTCCCGGCGGTGCATGGAGTGTTGGTGCTGTGTGTGGCTTGTTGTTCTGTCGATCAGCGAGTCAGTCGGCCAGCCAGTCAGTCAGTCATCTAGTCAGTCATCTAGTCAGTCATCTAGTCAGTCATCTAGTCAGTCATCTAGTCAGTCGGCCAGTCAGTCGGCCACCCGGCCAGTCCTTCAGTCGCACTCACATCCTTCGCATGTCCCGACGCTGCCCCGTTCCTCTGTGCTTCCGCTCGTTTCTGCTTGCCTCCAGTCTCTGCCATGCAATGTGCATACGAACACCGCGAGATCGTCGAGGTCACCCAGCGCCTCACCAAGTTTGTCCAGGAGATTGTCCAAGCAAGCGGCGTCGCAAACAAGGTCTCGCTCAACGTGATCCATGGAGAGGCCAAGGGCCACATCATGATGGAGATCAGCGACCGCGCTCCGCGACTGGTTGTCATGGGTGCCCACCCACATGGCCCCCTCGCTGGCACTGGTGAGTTGGTGTGTGGTGTCTGTCTGTCTTTGCGGTGTGCCATGCTGCTGCGGTGCAGTGTGGCCTGTTGATGCGGTGCAGTGTGGTTTCTCTCGATCGGCGACTCCAGGATCGCATCAGAGCAATGCCGAGACTGGCCAATGTCGGCCACCCACTCCCACATCCACCCACAACCACTCCCACAACCACCCACTCACTGTGTCTGCTTCCATTGCCCGCACATCCCAACCGCCACCCCAACCACCCGTCTCGTCTCCCACAATCTGCAGGCAGCATCACCGGATATGTCTCACAGCGATCCCCGTGTCCCGTGCTGGTTCTGCCTCACTCCATCGCCAAGACTGCCGTCCCGATGGAAGGCAGCAGCAGCAGCATCCCGATTGCTGCCTGAGCGAGCACCGTCCCCGCACCGTCTCCAGCACCTTCTCCACCACCGTCTGCAACTGCGTGACCCAGTCTCTCTTGTCTCGCTGCTGCACTCTGTCCCGTCTGGCCTCGTTGCTGCGCCTCGTTCTCTCCCAGCCGCAACCCGTCGCCCACCTGCTCCCTCCGCTTCCTGCGTGCGCCTCTATATCCCCGCTATGTTCCCGCTATGTTCCCGCTATATCCCCGCTATGCTCCATCATGTTCTCGATGTTTCATGCGTGTTTGTTCTCCTTATTTATTGGCCGGCGTTGGTCCTGGATCTGTCGCCTCTGGCGGCGATGCGATCCCGACCCCGCTGTTCCCGGCCTCCTGTGCGATGCCATTGTCATTGATTGCCATGGGCTGTCTCTGCCGTCCCTGTCCCTCTGCCATTGGCTCGATCTGCTTGAATACACACATTCGCAACCAACCTCGTCTTCTGGCGATACTCGTAAAGTATCGATCGGGTTGAATTGTTCCCCGCCTGAAACATCGTGGCCATGGGGCGCCGGTGCCATTGGACTCCCGAACAACCATGCCAGATCGGAGCCAGACGGTCGTGGACACAAATCGACTATTGTTCATCGATATAATAGGGCATGGACGGTCAGAGGTGACATCATCGATGCATATAGTTCGTCCAATCGACGAGTGAATGCGGTCGAGATGGATTGGGTGTCCATCTTCGGCAGGGACGGATTTTGAACCGCACGATACCCTGCCTGGAGAGCACGTTTCTCCACTCGCTATCCGTTGGCAAATCTGCCACCTTCCAATGGTCGAAATGAGTATATATATGCTGCAGCGGGCTTGCCGGTCACTTGCACCAGCGATTCCCACGCATTATTCGACGTCGCCAGGGCTGTTGTTATCATCAAGCTGAATTTGAACCCATGTCGAAACTTGCTTGGCTCTTACTAGCTGCGCTTGTTTGGGCTGGTATGGCCGTCGCTATCGAGCAGATCGCCTGTCCTGTGGACAGGGTTAATACAGAAGTATATGTTTTGGACATGGGGATGCGGCTCCGTTTGCGATGCTGACGCCCTTGCTACTTTCTATCACTCTTTGGCTGGATCTGCCATCGCAATCGCTATCGCGCTCGATTATGATATCGACGCTTCTCCTGCTTCCGGCCCATACAAGGCATTATCGATGCAAACGTCCTCAGCTCGGGTGGGGCAACGTTCCCGTCGGTGGTGTACCAGAACTGGACGACCCAGTTCTCGTACAATGGAACGGCGATGATCTACTCCCCAACTTCATCCGGTATCGGAGTCCAGTCGCTGATTTCCGACCCAACATTTGCCTTTGCCGGATCGGACACCATCCCAACGCATGCTGGAACGTACGGACCAAACACCACTTCCTCGGGACTGGTTGGCATTCCGTCCGTGGTTGGGTGAGTTCCTTGGCAGCTGTTGGATCTTAGGATGAACGCAGATGAATGCTCGCCGCCAGGTTCGAGGTGTGTATCCATGCATAATCTGTTGGTAGCTATCTGATCCTCCATGATATCTATTTTCCGCGCCGCTTTCGGCCCTCGACAATACAGAGCAATCGCAGTGGCCTACAACTTGGGCAATTCCAGCTATCCAAGCATGGTGCTTTCGAGACAGAATATGGTCGACATCTTCAGCGGCTCGCTCAGCCGATGGAACGACAGTCGGTTGACTGCTCTGAATCCATGGCTTTCAGCCATCTCAGCCAGCATCCAGGTCGTCATCCACTCGGGGACATCCGGCACAACACGCAACCTCCTCAAGTCGCTCGCTTCCTTCAATAGCTCGTTTGGATCTGTCTCGACAACGTTCCCGCTCACCAATTGGCAGAACGGAGTCGCGACCGGGCCCCAGCCGATCATGTCACCAACCAACATGGCTCTTTGCAGCGTTATCCAAAGCGTACCATTTACAATAGGATATTTGGATGCCTCCGATGCTTTCACTACCATCGAAACCTATGGATCGGCCTTGTCGTTCTCCTTGGCGTCGATCATCAACCGAAGCGGTGTGGTGACCAGTCTGAATATGACCAACATGAATGTAGGGCAGCGAATATAGCGAATTACGTTGTTCCGTGAGCGCTGAGCATCTGAGCCACTCGCTTGCGACAAGATCATCGGTTTCTCTGACCATTCCACTACTTCTGCTATGCTATTTGGCTGTGTGCTTTGCTTCTAGCTCGAGGTTGACAATATTGCGGTGCCTTCTGGACTCAACATGTACACCAACGACATTGAGCGCTATTTGGACTCGGTGCTGATCGACTCGAGCCGCTCGGGTGCTTATCCGCTCATGGCCGCAAGCTATTACATTGTACGCACCAACCTGTACACCGCTCTTACTCAAGATCAAGTGCGATTCACTCTCAACTACCTGTGGTGGACACTCTCCAACAGCTCCGCAATTGTGAGTGCCCCGGTTGCTTGTGATTTTCGTAGCTGTTCGAAGGCTGGATGGTGATATCGCGACCCGAACACTCGGCTTTCTTGACTGCTGGTCTGCTGGTCTGCTGGTCTGCTGGTCTGCTGGTCTGCTGGTCTGCTGGTCTGCTGCCAGCACTACCAATTTGATGCCTGTCATTCAGTGACACTTGATATGAGGCGAATATCTGAAAATACTGGAAGGACAATGTGCTCTGTCGAAACCGCGACGGTAACCTCGGCTGCACGTACCCTCTCTCACCGTCTTTGTTGTCTCTAGGCTACCTGTGTCGACAACTTGTTCCTACCACTGCCCCCAAGCTTGCGACATTACTCGTTTTCGGTTCTGCAAACGCTTTCGTACAATGGTCTGCCGCTCTACTCCAACACATCGGCCTGCAATCCTTCCTTTGACGGACTTTTGCTTACCAAGCTTGATTCGTGCAGCCACGGCGTTTGTTTATTTGGGCCCTTCATGGATCCCAGTATCAACGCATGTGTGTGCTCGGTCGGATACCTCAACGTTAACTCCCAGGATTGCTCCGAGGTTGCCGCACCACTGCAGATCGAGCCTGGCAGCAGAATGGCCGTCCGGATGATGGCACTCTCTGCCATTGTGCTACTGATGGCGGCAAATGCTGCGATTCTGCTCGGCATACTATGGTATCGACACCATGAAATCATCAAGAGCATCAGCTGGATGTGCTGTACAGTGATCATGGTTGGCTGCTGTAAGTTTGTGTGTCCAGCTTGCGCAGTGCTTACTTGATGGCCGACAGTTGCATGGTCGCTCGGCTCTCATCTGTGATATTTTCGATGGGACGATCTGCTGAAGGAGCTTCGTTTTGAGATTATGAGCGGCGCTGCTGGCAGAGGAGGTCGCCAGTTGCGGAGATTGCCAGTCGTGGAGCTATGTCCTTGACAGAGATACTGGGTCATGCACCATCGGTGCCGCCACGGACCGAGCCGCTACCGGAAGATCGCAGCTCGTTCACACCGATATCCAACTATTATCGTCATTAATGGGCTCCACCTTTCGGCCTTGTCTCAAGTTGGTGGCCAGTTCGCGGCGCTCATGTATCTGCTGGCTCCAACCACAACACTATGCACGACAAGAGTGATGCTTCCGGCAATGAGCTTCACGCTTGTATTCAGGTATGCGCTTCCGAGTTTTGTTTTGTCTGTTTCTTTGATCCCAAGCCTCCAGCCGCCGCTTGTAGTCCTCATGCCCTCGATCCTGTGGCGGACATGGCCCCAATGCTACCCTCATTGGCGAGGATACGATGGACTAGGGAGCGGCTGAGACAATCCAATGATCATGATTTTGTGGGCGCATTCTGTGGATCTCGTCATATGGACCTCATTTAATGTGTCTCATTGCGTGCGCTCTCAGCGTCATTTTCTGGAAGTCGATTCGGCTGGTGTACATATTTGACGCCAGCCAGGGCAGTTCTTTCATACACTCGGACACCACCCTGATCGCACTTGCAATGATTGCTGTCGTGGCACAATTCATCCTGGGCATGATATGGCGACAAGCCAATCGACCGACGGCCGTACTATTGATCGTGGATTCGGAGAGTTTCCTGGACTGTGGATATGTAAACCCGTTCGATGCATACCTGGCTATCATCTATACGTTGGCCGTGCTATTGATCCTGGCGTGCATGATCATGGCCACTCTCACCCGCACGACCCGGAAGAAGCTCAAAGAGTCAAGCGAGACCTGGAGAAGCGTGATCGTTGTTATGGTGGCTCTGCTGCTCGGAACGCTTGTCGTCTACGAGCTGTTGGTGTTGCCCAACTCCCGGACGATCACAATCACTCGCAACGTCGTTGTCGCCGTACTAATGGGACTGGCGTCGTTTGGCGTGCCCGTGGCTCTATATGCCAAGCGACTGGCTTTGATCATGTTGCAGACCACGACCGGCAGCGAATTTGAAGCCGGGTACACCGGAACGGCCGTGCCAGATCTCAAGTTCGAAGCGCCTCAAGACAACATTCAGCTGTCTGAAGTACACACGTTCGATACACGACTGCGGCTGTTGAACTCGACCGGCATCGAGGCCACGCGATATCTTCTCTTTGTCTTCCCAGAGGTTGACCGGCTGGTGATGGCCGACGTCCAGGAGATCTCGGTTCAGGAGCCTGCAATAGTGAAGCTGTCGAGCTGCGACATTGTCAAAGGAGGCCAGATTCGCAAGAGCACCTCCAACTTCTCGAACGAGCCTTTGCCCACGACATCCGCGCAGGTCTCAAGCTCGTTCCTGGTACCGCTCAAGCAGGTGGCGGCGACGGCGACGGCGACGGCGATTCCCAAAGCGACTCTGCTGATCCGCAGTGGGGTATTTTCGTACGAAATCGAGTTTGAAAAGCGGGCACATCTCAATCAGTTTTTTGAGCTCTACGAGCAGGCACGAAGGCGATTTATGTGCCATGTTCACGGCTCGGACAAGGACGGCCGCTCGACCGAATCAAGCAGTCTGAACGAGTGACGGACAGCGGCGTCGCCGGGAACACGATCGGGGAGTGTTGAGGGTGCATTCTTGACAACGAAACCGGGTACATTTTTTCCTTACTTTCACGATTCGGATGTTGTTCCTGGACACCTGTCTATCGGTCCAAAACACGGTGGTTGATTGACCACATCGCGAATGGCGATGGCAGGGGTTGTCCAAGCAACACGGGCGAGGGCAGGCAGACAGGCAGACAGTCTGGTGGCTGCAATCACGAACCATCACGGTGGGTATGGGTTCAGGACAGGCTTCAGGTCTCTCGGTAAGGAGAGGAAAGAGAGAAAGAGGAAATCAAGGCAATACCTGTTTCCCTTGGAAGCAGAAGCATACTCGGTCTGGCCATAATGTTTGATCAGAAGCAGTGCCGCATCCACGCCGATGCGCTGAGGGCCTCGTGCTGCACGATCATGCCCGGGAAGCATCAACTTTGGCACCGCTGCAGGGTAGCGTGCCGCCGATGTGATGAATGAGTATGTATGTATGTATTCAACAGCCAAAAAAATGACCACTGGCCTCAGAATCGGGTGTCTCCTTCCATTTCGCACAGGCATTGATGGCCAGGGCACTCCTCCTTGATAACAGGCGAGTATCTGGGACGCTGCTCGCAGACGCGCTTGTAGCGCCCGGCCACCTCTGGGTATGCCGCTTAAGGGTTGACGTCGTCAATAACCCAGGAGCCCTCCTTTGTGCAGGTGTAAACGGTACGGGTTGGGGGACCGGAGTTGTTCGAAGCGCAGGCCGTGTGGTCGACACGGGTGACCTTGAAGATGATGAGGCAAAAGTTGTCAAAAGCAGCGTTGTGCACACACTGGTCCTCCTCCTCCTTTGTCATCTTGGCTCGGCGCTCCAGAGTCGAGTGGTTGTTGATGGTGGCGTTCTGGAACTTGGCGAGCAAGCTGGGAGACAGTGGCGGGGTCTGTCCGTTGAACTCGCTACCGACAACGTCCAGACGGGTGTATCGGAAACCGGTTCCAAGCGACACGGGCGACGACACCTTGATTTGGTTCTGGTCGCGATAGACGGACCACGACTCGTTGGGATTCGGGGTCCTGACCTCGCCCGAGCTCGGCCAGGTGAAGGAGGCCCGATAGAATGGGGAAATCTTGTGCCACAAGCGAATGCGCTCGGTTTCCCAGAACTCTTCCGGATTGAGGGCCGCCTGCGAGCCCTCGTCGCCGACGATGACCTTTCTGGGAGCCGAGCCGAATCGGCCCGACAGGGTGGAGGCACAGACAATGTAGAGACGGCTGGAGGAGGAGAGGACAAAGGTCTCCTTGGTCTTGGGCATGGACCTGAAGGGGTGGCGATGGAATGGGTGTGAGACGATTGCCTGGCTGGTCTCGCCAGCAGGCGGAAGGACGGTGTATCAAGCCAGCGCAGGGCAAAGTACATCAGGCAACCCGTCTGCGCGCTGGGATACAGGCTACGCCGCCAGCGGCTGGGTCTCGACGTACCAGTAAATCTCGTGGGATTGGCCGGATTTGACGACACTCATGAGCTCGGGGTTGCTGGTTGCGGCCGAGAACACAAGGATGCGGGGATCAGCGGCCAAAAAGTCCTGGAAGACCAGCGGCTGGATCTTTGGGGTGCCATTAGACTTGACCGAGGCAAGTTGGACGACGACTGACGGCACGATCGGCGACGGAGGAGCAGAGTTGTTAGCAGCGTTGTCAGCAGAGCGGTGGGCAAGCAGGACAGACCAAAGCCCTGCAAATTGCCGATGGCGCCTGCGGGAGAGCCGGTGCCAACAGGCCGCGCGAAAGTACCGATTGCGGCCAATAGGAGGGTGGGCAAGGACCCAGCGAAGCCGAGCGTAGCCTACCGGGATCGGGCGGGGTCTGGCTCGAGCTGGAGAACGGATTAACGGTGGATAATCCGGACTGGGCCGCGTTGGGGAAATTGGCCCTGAAGGCCTGCTGCAGGGCGTTGGCCCATGGGACTTGCTGTTGCTGAGCGGCAGCCATTTCAGATGCAGGCAGAGAGTGGATGCAGCGGATGCGACCGAGCAGGCGAGGGGACGGGCGACAGGAGATCGGTTGGGATGCCTCGAGCGGGCCGATGGCGAAAGAAGAGGAAGAGCAACACGGACGAGGGTCGAGAAAGAAAGGAGCTGTTTGGGCGAAGGCCAAGGGGCAAAGGAGGCCGCGCTATTGTGGACTGTGCCGTTGGCGCGGCGTTGTGCACAGGGGAGCACTGTGCTGTTGATGGATGTGAGCTTGATTGTGCACACAGTCGGGGCTGTTGCGGTACCGCCGTGCCCAAAAAAAGACACGCACAGAGCCGCGTCACCGCGCGCCCAGCTATTTCTGTCAGTGCGCAGCAGCCGCGTCTGCCTTTCTGGACCTGTCCAAGACGCGCACAGGCGCACCGTGTGCGCGACCAAAGTGACACAGGCTGTCGAGCCCGCTGCGCACACACGCGCTGTTGTTGTGCCTGTCCCGCATCTGTCCGAGCCGTTCCGGGTCTGTCCGAGTCCTGCCACCGGCAGTGACACAATCCAGCGTCGCCACACACGTCCTGCTGTGTCACTACGACGGCGCCTTGTCTGGGGCACCGCGCCACTGAGACTGCTGTCCGACCACATGTAGGCTGCTGAAGAATTAAGGGAGGCGCAAGGCCCCACACAGCGCAACAGCGACAATGCGACGGTCCGCAACAGCCAACATCACACCAATGAGCATCATCGACAGCGGTCATCATAATCAACATCAGCATCAACATCAACATCAACATCAACATCAACATCAACATCAACATCAACATCAACATCAACATCAACATCAACATCAACATCAACATCAACATCAACATCAGCATCAGCATCAGCATCAGCATCAGCATCAGCATCAGCATCAGCATCAACATCGTAATCAGAACCACATTCCCTGTGTGCGGCTCTCCCCACAAGGAGCAGCGCTCCGTGTGCCCTCTGTTTCACACCGGTCCCACACCGGTCTCACATCGGTCCACGCTCCCCCCCCCGCGCCGTCGCCGTCCTTCGCCGTTTTCCTCGTCCGCATCCCCGTCAGCCCTCTGGCCTTCTTTGCGCATCCATCTTCGCCTGCCTGCGACATGCTCTGGGAGAAAACCGCCGTCCTGGGCACCGTGTCGCTCGTGCTGTCGGCTCAGGCCGCCGCTGCCGCCTCCTTCGGTCTCTCCGTCAACGTATGCTCCGTCGGGTGGCAGCCTTGCCGCCCTGCACTGTCTTGCACCGGTGTCCGTGCCAACTTTCGCTCGCGCCGTCTGCTCACGCCAACCTCCCTGCATTTGACACCCAGACCAACCCTGCGCCCATCGCGCCAAGCGACCCGCTGCAGTTCACTCTGACCTGGTCCACTTCGGGTGCCTTTGATGATGCCACCGCCCGCTCGCTGTCCATCTATCTAGTGGTAGGTCGCCCTGGCCCGCTGGCATTGCTCGCGGCCTCGTTGTCCGCAGCCCAGCGCCGGCACAGATCCTGTCTCGAAGCGAGCATGTTCCCGTCAGCATGTGGCCCTAGCTCGTATTTGCCACCTTACCCATCCTGCCGTCTTGCCCACCAATACCAATGCTTCCCCGGCGACCTTTCTTCCAGAACGCTGCCACAGGCAGCCGCGACTATCTGCTCGTCAGCACCCCGTTCCCAAAGACCATCGTCAATGGAAAGATAACCTACTTCAACCTCAAGACCCACGAGGCCTTTGCTGACGGAAGCTACTTCGTCGAGGCCTGCGATGCTACCGACTGCACGGGCCAGAGCAGCCAATCACCCTCCCCACTCTCTGTTCAGGGATCTGCTTCCCGTGTTGTCAACTTTGCTGCCTTGGCTGGTGCTGGCAACTCCTCGGCCAGTCCGAGCGCTGCTGCAACCTCGGCTGCCCCAGAGACCACCCAGCAGACCAACTCGCCTGCGCCCACAACCCAGGCTTCTCCTTCTGCGTCTCCATCGCCTCCTCCTCCTTCTCCGCCGCCGCCGCCGCCGCCGCCTCCGACCCGAAAGTCGACTGATCAGCCTCAGTCCACCACGACCACTACAACCACTACGGTCACCACCACCACCACTACCACAACCGCAGCAAACCCGCCGCCGGCAACCACAAATCCGGCCCAAAGCACCGTCATCCAAACAAGCCTGAATCCAGTCACCCAGAACACACAGGTCATTCCTGCACCGGCCTCCGTCGTGGCTCCGTCGATCCAGCCGATCGTCGCCAGACCCAACACAGCCACGGTCCCGGTTGCCACCCCAACCGGTACGATCACCGGCACGGCCACAACCACCGATTCCGGAAGCCACACGGGCGTCATCATCGGAATCGTGGTTGCCGCCATCTGCATCCCGATTGTCTTGACTGGATCGGCCTACTTCCTCTACCGCCGACGCTACGCTGAACAGTACAAACAGACCAGAACGCTGTCGGCACAGAACATGGCCTACGTGGGTGACGATATGTATGCTCCATCGCCTTTGCCTCCGCCCCACGGCCTCCCTTCGCCTGCGGGCTCCTACGGCGAGGTTCCCGCCGTTGAGGGCTTGCGCCCAACCTCTCCTCCACTTGGCCGATATCACCGTGTCCGCATTGGCCGCATCCCTCAGCGTCCGGATGAGCTTCCTCTACAGCCTGGCGAAGTTGTTCAAGTCACCGAAACCTACGAGGACGGCTGGGGCATGGGCATCAACGAAGGCGGCCTCATGGGCGTGGTTCCTCTCAACTTTTTGGAGGACCAGCCGCTGTAAACCACATGCGCCATTAATATCGCCCCTCTATTCCGCTATTCGCTAGCCTCCGTGGATGGGCTGTTCCTCTGCTCCCCTGTCCCGAGCGTCGTAGTATCCACCAGGCGCCATTGTCTGCCGCTGGCAGTAGTTTCTATTCTATCCATCGTATGATCCCGTTTTATTCTGCACTGGTATCGATCACTTCCGAGCAGTCGAAGCGAATGTTGTTTCGGCTCTCTCTCTCTTGGGTGCCCTTTTCCCTGGCCACTTCTGCCGTCGCCGCCCATTCATGATTCTCATAGATGCCAAATACAGTTGGTCCAGAAAGCAACGGGACTCTGCTTTTCACTGGCCTGCTGAGCTTCTGTGGATCTGGTGCGATTGTTCCCAGCCTGGCTCGATCCAGCGCATGCGCAGTTGTCCAGTCACGCCGATGTCACCTGTTTCGTCCACGTGGTGCTCCGCACAAGCCTCAGAGTCCAACGGCGGCTTTCTGGACCAGCCAGCACCGTCCTCCTGCTCATCCTGTTGCTGCTGCTGCTGTTGCTGCTGCTGCTGCCGTCACCAAATGAAAGAGGATCTCGCACGACAAAACTCAAGGAAGCAGCGGCTCCTGTCGCCCCGCTCGCAGCAGAGCCCGCTGTCTTCTCCTCCTCCAATGTCCCAACAGCCACTGGTCGATCCTCCCGATCTGCGACTCGCTGCCTCGGCCCTTGTTGACGAGGAGGATGCTTCGCAGAACAATCCCGTTTCAGACTCGCAGACCGACATCCTCTCTGGATCCCGAAAGCGCAAGTCCGAAGATGCCGGCCACTTCCGGTCGTCCAAGAAGCACTGCGAGGTGCGGATTCTGTTGCTATCGCATCGGCGAGGGCCATCGTAGATCCTTGGAATCTCGTCCCCAAGCGAGTGCCGCTGAAGGATGGACAAGGCTGCAGCAGCCCGCACCGCTGCCTGTGATCCACGGCGATCTTCAATCTTTGAACGATATTTGCATGCCTCCCCCTCTATCGGTATACCGATGCTTGATCCGTCCAATTGACACTGCCGCGGATCATGACCACCCGTGTCAAACGGCGTCGTCATTCTTCCTTGCAACCAACGCAGGACGATGAGAGCTACTGTGGCACCGTCGAGCGCATCGAGCTGGTCAACTTCATGTGCCACAAATATCTGGTTGTGGACTTCAACCCAAAGATCAACTTTGTCATCGGCCACAACGGCAGTGAGTGTCCAGCCGCCAGACCACACCCCGTATGATTTGGACAGGCCTTGGTCCTCTTCGCACCAGCACATCGCCACAGAACCGCATTACTTGAGCCTCGGATCTGATTCGACTCGCTGTGCTTCGCCTCCTGAAGGTGGAAAGAGCGCCATCCTCACCGGCCTGATGATCTGCCTTGGAGGCAAGGCGAGTTTCACCAATCGTGGCCAGAATCTGAAGAATTTCATCAAGGAAGGAGAGAGGTACCACAGAATCTGGTTGCCCACAGCATATCCGGATCAAACGATCGAGGCGCACAGATCCATTCTTGGAAGTGATGAGACAGCTCGTAATCGACGCCATCTGTTGCATTGCCGCCCTTGGCTCTGCCCCTCCTTACAGTTCCGCTGAGATCACTGTCCGGATTCGAAACACTGGCGAGGACGCTTTCGAGCCAGGCACATATGGCGACTTCATCGAGATCACTCGCAGACTCACCGCCGACAGCGGCAAGCCACACACCTACAAAATCATGTCCAGTAACAGTAAGACCAGAGCAGCATACCCTCTCCCGCCTTGAGCCATACTGCCGTCCAGCCAAGATTTATTGCCTCGACATGCAAGCACCCAACTTACACTGATATCATCACACACCACGTCTCAGAAACCCTCGTCTCCACCAAGAAGGAGGACCTCGTAGCAATCTGCGACCACTTCCAGATTCAGGTCGAGAACCCGCTCGCCATCCTGACGCAAGATACAGCGCGCATGTTCCTGGGCAACAGCACACCTCAGGAAAAGTATCAGGTTCGTCTACATCCCAACGCCATTCTGGACACTGTCGACCCATTTCCAGGTCGAGAGGGGAAGTTCCATCTTTACCCTCCTTTCCAGCAATCTATGACTTTTTTTTCTCCGGGCGTTGGAATCACAATTTGGCCCGACCAACGATCGTCAACTAAAAAATGCGGTTTCTGTCGCAGGCTTTCTTGAAAGGCACACAGCTCAGCCAGCTCCACGATGACTACAGCATTATCAAGCAGAACCTGCAAAAGATGCGCGAAAGCACCCAGGTCCAGGTCAAGGTATATTGTCCCGCAGCTGCTTGTCGAGAAACACATCAGCTCTGGCCACAAGCCAACATAGGCCTGTTGATCAAGACTTGTGCATGCACAAGCCGAATCCAACAGCAACATCGGGGATGCTGTGCTCACCATCGTCAACTTATCTTCGACAGAGAATCCTTGAGCTCAAGGATGACATCGTAAAACTCAAGGAGCGGATGAAGGTGGGATCATTGCTTTATCCTCATCTGTTGCAGCAGGCATATTGGTGCCACGGGGCCCAGTACGCAGCGGTGTGGTTGACCATGACTCTCCGACAGGATCTTGAGCAAATGGAGGACTACCAGGACACCATCCACTCCTTGAAGAACGAGCTGATCTGGGCGACCATTGTCGATCAAGAGCAGGTACGCACGCATACACCGACATATGTCGGTGCGTGAACACTGCCCTTTGTCCAAGAGGGTAGTATGACGTTGTGGTGTCAGACGATGCAGCTGACCGCTCGCTACCACAGGCTTTGAAGAAGCAGCACGACGCTATCGAATCGCGACAGCGTAAGATCAACCGACGAGAAGAGCACGTCAGTCAGAACAATGTAAGTAACAACAGACAGGATTATTGCGTGTTGTGTGCTGCAGCATTGCTCTCGCGTCGTCGCCTCCGATCGGAATCTATCGCTCCCCCGCCCACTGTCACACTCCAACGACCACCAGGGGCTGCAAGCGGCAGCCTGCACTTTGGCCGATAAACTCTCTAATTTATCTTCGACTTCCATGCGTACAAGGCCGAGCTAGAGCGGCTGAACGAGGACATTGAGCGCTGTCGGGAAAAGATCGAGTCTCTGTCGTCACCAGTGTTCACCAGCCGCCTTCAAGAGCTGCAGAACGAGCGCGTCCAAATCAAGGACGAGCTGCGCGAGTGTTTGTCTCAGAACGAAGAAGTGCAGGAAGAGATCCGCAAGCTGACGGCTGAAAAGAACAAGATCACAGCCAAGTTCGCGGCCGAGAAGAAGCGTCTGGGAGCCAGGTACGGATGGACCCTGAGCCGTTCGTCATCGAACAAAGGGGGAGGCATATGTGAATGCGCTGGTCGCGGTGATGTGGTATCGCATCCTCCGCGCCCTCATCGCTCACCCATCGTGCCGATGTCTCTAGCGGTAACCGCGCTGAGCGGGAGCAAGAGCTGGAGGATATGAAGGAACGCCGGTCGGAAATCACTACCAAGCTCGAAGAGGTGAGAGGTTGCAAACGGCAATTGCTTTGTCGGACAGCAGTTTTGAATCGTCGCGGTGCGTCAGGCGAATGGCGTTTGTGGGCAATATATTGCTCCAGCATCAGCACGACCTTCGGCCTATCTTGACGGACACCTCGCCTCAAAATCCACCCAGATGGCTGCCCAGCGTGATGAGATCGATCAAGAGCTCGAGCGGTTCACCCAAGAGCGACAAGACGCCCGCGCCGATCAAGGCGGGCTGAGTCGAAAGGTTGAAGACATCCGCAAGCGCATCGAAACGATGCAGCAACAGACTCAGAACAGCGTGCTCGTCTATGGCAATGCCATGCCCAAGATTCTTGAAGAAATCGATCGACTCGACAGGGCTGGTCGATGGGTTGGATCCAAGCCGGTTGGTCCACTCGGTGGGTATTGTGCTCCGGCGATGACATCCGGATGCCTTCGCCACCAATACTGCTCTCGTCCGGCATGACTTTTGTTGCCGCACAACGATTTGCTTACCAAATGCTTGCACCTACTCTGAGTTGACACCGCTTTGTCAATTGTTGCGTCGTCAGGATTGTTCGTCAAGCTGCGAGATGCACGATACGGCGAGGTGATCGAGTCCTGCCTCGGCCGAACGCTGAACGGATTTGCCATCAGCTCCAACAGAGATATCTCGACTCTCCAGGGCGTCCTCAGAAAGTTCAGGAGGTAGGCTCTGGCTATTGCAGCCATATCTGGTCACTGCATTGTCCAGCACTACCGACGCTGCGCCACTCCCCGAGTTTAGTGTGCTGGGCACATCTGCCGTCTGCATCCCTTGTTCACCAGGTATCTCCGTTGCATTGGCGCGTTGCTTTGAGCAGCGATAATCCGATCATTCGATACACCAACGCGAGGAACTTTGACTTTTCCTCTGGAGAGCCTGAGGAGAAATTTGTGACGATCTATCGAATGCTCGAGGTCAGTATATACAGCAGCACGAGCACAAGCATGGACTGCGCCTGATTGCCATCGAGACCCGGGTCGCTCCCAGCCAGCGAATGCCGTTATGAACCAGCCGGATGCCGAGATGTTCGCCAGGCTCTTGTCCACGGCGTGGCTGTGCCCTTGCATTCTGCCCGAGTCTGCCGCTCAGGCCGCCGCCCACTGAAGCGTCCCACCCCTTTCCGAAACAACAGATTACCAATCCGGTTGTACTCATGTGTCTAGTGGTCAACCACAATATCGAGAGTATCGCGCTGGTCAACTCCCGTGTCGAGGGCTTGGACATGATTGCGCACTTTAACGGCATGCCTCACAACGTCCGGAGGATCTACGATCGACGCGACCTGTACGAGTGTGGTCAGAAGGGCATGGAGGGCTCATTTGCCCTCAACCGATGGAGAGGGGCCAAGCGGCTTGTTACAAACATCGAGTCTGATATTCGGTGAGTCCCTATCCCGGGCCGCGAGAATCGGCATCGCTTGTACCAAGAATTCTACAACCCAGCGTGAATCGCGCTGATTTGATCCACCGTACCGTAGTGCCGAGCAGGATGCCCTCAAAGAGAGCGCAGACCGGCTCGAGACCCTCAACATGGATATCACTGCGCTCTCGGTGAAGATTGATGACCGCCAGAAGAAGCGGCAGAAGCTCGAGGTTCGTTCCGGGTCCATTCTCATGGTCAAAGCCATGATCATTCAAGTTCTAGTCTTGCCACGACCATTTGCTGACGTGCGCCTTTGTTTAAAGACCAACAGTCACCAGCTGAGGCGTGAAAGTACAAACTTGCATCGGCGAATCGACGATCTTCAGACGGAACTCTCTGAAGACTCCAACCGTGGAACAATCCATGTCCTCCAGAACACACTGGATGTGAGTAGCACTGCTGTGCTTTCGATCCCAAGATGCGGCGACAGCATTGGCTGCGTATGTTGGCTTCACGGCTGCCACGGGGTTGTCGTTGTAACTGTCGCTTCTGCTATGTGTGGCTGTGGGACGATGGAATCGGCCCTGATTCGTGATGCAGCTAGCTAACATGTCCTTATAATATGCCGTATTTGGCGTCCCAGAGCCTGGAGGCAAAGCTCGATGAGTCCCAGGAAAAACTCACGATCGTCGAGCGCCAGCGGCTGGACCTGGTCGCAAAGGACACACCAATCAAGCAGCGAATCGAGCAGCTGAACGCCGAGAACAGGATGCATCACGAGCAGGTCAACAAGCTCAAGGTGGGTGCCGCAAACGAGTGAATGACACAGGTCGCACTGGTCATCAGCCCCCAAACGATCGCTTCACCGATAGCCCTCCCCCACCGCTATGCTGCAAGGACTACATGTGCGGGGCTGACATTTAATGCCATCCACACAGCGAGAGTTGAACGCCTACCTCGAGAGCCAAGATCAGATACAGGGAACCATTGCCACGGTCAAGGAGCAGATCGAGGACTTTTCCCGCGAGCTCGAAAATCTGAAGAGCGAATACGACAAACAGTCGAGTGAGATCGACGAGGCTGTGGAGACTGCTCTTGAAATCACCCAGAAGCGAATCACTACGCACAAAACCATCGAGGTTCTCCAAAAGGAAATCTCGCGAGTAGCAGCCCTTGCTACTGAGCAGGCCAAGCGGTGAGTTGTCGGGATGCCTTGCGCGGGATCTGTTGCCGTCGCCCCACCACCACTCAGGTTCAGCATTTTCGGGTAGTATCCTTGTCGCAACTAACAACAAGTCACCACGCACCTATGCTGCCTATCCAGGCACGGCGACAAGGAGGCTGTGTCGAAGCAGTATGAAGCCAAGGTGACCCAGTACAACCGCATCAAGAAGCAGATCAAGGACTTCAAAGGACTCCAGGATAAGATTGAGTCTGCTGTCGAAATCCGTGCCTCTTCGCTCGTTGCCTTCCGCGAATTCATCATCATGCGCGCCAAACTGCTGTTCCAAGAAATCATGAAGAAGCGCGGATACGACGGCAAGCTGGAATTCCGGGATGGTGGACTGTTTTTGCGGGTATGCGGCGCGAATGGGTGCTGCTGGTTAACTATCGCTCCACCGAGCTTAGCATCGCGGTGCATAAACAACATCTCGGCGGCATGGAAAGCCAACCTAGCGTTGCTGACTGCCTGCTGTGTTGCTCTACCCATCTAGGTGTCGGTCGAAGACCAAGCCAAAGCCCAGAGCCTATATTCCGAGACACAAAGCAACAAGTCATCAACATCCAAAGATCCCAAGTCACTCTCTGGAGGAGAAAAGAGCTTCTCGACCATCTGCTTGCTTCTCTCCATATGGGACGGCATGGCCAATCCGTTCCGGTGCCTGGACGAGTTCGATGTTTTCATGGTGCGTCATTCCTCCGGGTTGTGGAGGCATATCCAGAGCCCACACTGCCGATCGCATTCAGTGGGCTTGGATCCTGCAATCCATTCGTCTCGTTCTAAATATGCTACGCTTGTCCTCCCTTCAGGATGCCGTCAACCGTCGTATAAGCATGAAGTTCTTGATCGACTATGCCCGTAGCCGCGAGAAGCAACACTGCCAGTACATACTGATTACCCCCCAAGATATGAGGTTGGTACCAGGGCGGTGTGTGAGGAGTGGGTGTTCAGCATGATGCGCGGCATTCTTTGCCAATAGAAATGCTGACACCATTCTCACGGTTACCCGTGCATCTATAAAAGCTACATCAAAGGCATTGATAGTGGCGATGTCAAAGTCAGCCGGCTCGAGGACCCAAGTCGAAACGGCGGCTATCGGCAGCGGACGCTGGATGAGTTTACCGTGTGAGCGGGCGTACACAGCGATCCATTCCTGAACGGACGTCACAAACGTGCCCATTTTCACTCCACATCGTCGGAAGAGTGGCGAGCGATCAAAGCGAGAATAGCTCGCTGGAACATGCAGGTCTCTCCGCGATAACTGGATGGCTAAATCTGTCGATCGCCAAAGCGCATGTACTGGCATGAACGACTCGCTGTCCTGTCCATGTGCGTGGGCACCTCCCCCAGACTAGATGTCTTGTTGTCAATGGAGTATCTGTCTATTTGAGAGTATTGAGTGCGGACTGAACAAGGCAAGGATCCAAGTCTGTCAGTTGCCTTGAATTGCGAGCCAAATGGACTCGGACCACCATCCGATATCGCCGGAAGACGAGGTTGGTTGCGAATGTGTGTATTCAAGCAGATCGAGCCAATGGCAGAGGGACAGGGACGGCAGAGACAGCCCATGGCAATCAATGGCAATGGTATCGCACAGGAGGCCGGGAACAGCGGGGTCGGGATCGCATCGCCGCCAGAGGCGACAGATCCAGGACCAACGCCGGCCAATAAATAAGGAGAACAAACACGCATGAAACATCGAGAACATGATGGAGCATAGCGGGGATATAGCGGGAACATAGCGGGAACATAGCGGGGATATAGAGGCGCACGCAGGAAGCGGAGGGAGCAGGTGGGCGACGGGTTGCGGCTGGGAGAGAACGAGGCGCAGCAACGAGGCCAGACGGGACAGAGTGCAGCAGCGAGACAAGAGAGACTGGGTCACGCAGTTGCAGACGGTGGTGGAGAAGGTGCTGGAGACGGTGCGGGGACGGTGCTCGCTCAGGCAGCAATCGGGATGCTGCTGCTGCTGCCTTCCATCGGGACGGCAGTCTTGGCGATGGAGTGAGGCAGAACCAGCACGGGACACGGGGATCGCTGTGAGACATATCCGGTGATGCTGCCTGCAGATTGTGGGAGACGAGACGGGTGGTTGGGGTGGCGGTTGGGATGTGCGGGCAATGGAAGCAGACACAGTGAGTGGGTGGTTGTGGGAGTGGTTGTGGGTGGATGTGGGAGTGGGTGGCCGACATTGGCCAGTCTCGGCATTGCTCTGATGCGATCCTGGAGTCGCCGATCGAGAGAAACCACACTGCACCGCATCAACAGGCCACACTGCACCGCAGCAGCATGGCACACCGCAAAGACAGACAGACACCACACACCAACTCACCAGTGCCAGCGAGGGGGCCATGTGGGTGGGCACCCATGACAACCAGTCGCGGAGCGCGGTCGCTGATCTCCATCATGATGTGGCCCTTGGCCTCTCCATGGATCACGTTGAGCGAGACCTTGTTTGCGACGCCGCTTGCTTGGACAATCTCCTGGACAAACTTGGTGAGGCGCTGGGTGACCTCGACGATCTCGCGGTGTTCGTATGCACATTGCATGGCAGAGACTGGAGGCAAGCAGAAACGAGCGGAAGCACAGAGGAACGGGGCAGCGTCGGGACATGCGAAGGATGTGAGTGCGACTGAAGGACTGGCCGGGTGGCCGACTGACTGGCCGACTGACTAGATGACTGACTAGATGACTGACTAGATGACTGACTAGATGACTGACTAGATGACTGACTGACTGGCTGGCCGACTGACTCGCTGATCGACAGAACAACAAGCCACACACAGCACCAACACTCCATGCACCGCCGGGACCCGCAACTTACACAGCGACGGCTTGATGATATGGAGAATCTCGACATTGTCGGTGGCCACCACGCTGTGCTTGAGTGCGTGGAGGATGACGGTTCGCGAGAGCTCAGAGATCGAGTCGATGGGGATGAGAACGAGGTTGCTGGCGGCCATTTTGAGGACAGACTGTGGTGCTGGTGCTGGTGCTGGTGCTGGTGCTGGTGCTGGTGCTGGTGCTGGTGCTGGTGCTGGTGCTGGTGCTGGTGCTGGTGCTGGTGTTGGTGCTGGTGTTGGTGGTGATAGATTGCAGATTGCAGATTGCAGACTGGATTGCACACTGTGGGCGGTGATGCTTTCGAGTCGAGGTGGTGTCGAGGCGGTGTCGATGGAGGCCGAGAGACGAGCCAGGGAGGGAGTCTATTTATATCCCTGTCTCCAGCCGGCCATGCCAGGCCGGGTCAGAGCCGCTCGCGATGCATCCACCCCCCTCATTTTTTTTTGCAGACATGGCGACTGTTGGTCGGCGGCGCTGTGGTTGGTCATGTCACGAGGGCCAGTGGCGGCGGCGCGTGGCGCACCAGACAAGGGGGAACAAGCCTGCGGACGGACCTGTGACAGACCACTTTGGAAGCAGTTCGGGACCACTTCCGGCACAAACCGCTCGCCGGCTGCCATTGGCTGGAATTGGCTACACGTGGATCGTCGCCACCCTTGGCGAGGCAGCCGCAGCGAGGCAGCCGCAGCGAGGAAACCCAGGTGGATGCCGTCTGGGCAGACCTGTTCTGGCCGGGCTGGTCCTGTTCGGGTCTGTTCGGGTCTGTTCTGGGCCGGGGCTTGCCTCGGTGTGCCGTCCGGCTGCGTCGGGTGACCAGTGGAGGGGACCGCAGTCGAGTAAATCGCAGTCGCGGAGGATGATACTCGCAGATGACACTCGCAGATGACACTCGCAGATGATACTCGCAGATGCTGCCTGCAGATGACTCGATGGGACCATCAACCCTGTCCATCGACTCTGTCCATCGACTCTGTCAATCGACCCTGTCCATTGAGTTTGCCGTCCGTTGATCCCCCTGCCTTCGTTGGGGTGATGACCCCGGCCACGCGCCCTCGCCAATGTCAGCCCGACAGATGTCAGCGCGTCATCGAGACGCATTTCCTGTGGGATCCCGCTTGGCTTCTGGATGAGACCGTCGTTCATCTCGCTGCTGCCTGCGATCTGCACCTCCCGCACAATGTCTACTGCCAGATACACCTATTACCACCACCCCACCTGCTCCAAAGCAGCGGGATGTTCATCGTATCTGCAGAAAACCATTCCCGGTCGGTTTGTCCTGATCAACTATGTGGAAACCCCCGTCGATCGCCAGACCCTCAGAGCCGTCCTTTCGCAGATGGACATTGACGATCTCCGTCTTGCGATCCGTACCGAGAACCTCGCTCCCGAAGCCAAACTGCAGGTTGAGAACGCCACCCTGGATTCCGTCGATGCTTTCTTGGCGCTTCTGGATGAAGATCCTGCTCGCCTCCAACGGCCGATCGTCGTTGATCACGAACTCAAGAAGGCCGTCGTGGGCAGACCTCTCGACCGAATCGTGTCCCTTATCGAAGGGCACAAGTGAGGTGCAACTGGGATGGAATGTCCCTGATCAAGTGCTCGCTGCCCATTTGTCGGTGCGGCTCATCGAGGGCCGTTATTGAGCGTGCGAGGGAGGCCCTTTCTGACGTTTAGCAGTCAATCCAATAAAAAACGGGACACCCATGATTTTGACGATTGATTAAATATTTTGCTACCCAATACAATCGCGCGCTGGCCATGACCATTCTGTGATTTGAATCAAGGACGCCATTGTGAGCATCTGCCAGCCCAAAATGCGCTGGTTTTGAGGAGACTCACTCTTCCCCAAGGGCAGAACCAGCCATCGTCGCTATTTTCTCGCCAGATGGCTCCCAAGAGAAAGACACCCCCCGACCCCGACCCAGGATCACCCAGTGACTCTCCTGTGGCCAAGAAACCAACCATCAAATCATGTCCCTCCTGTGGATTGACCAACCACGTCAGACCCTTCACCAAGAAGTGCACAGCCAAGAGTCGACAGCAGCCCTGCCTCTGGCTCTGCCTCGGTCGCTGAAATGGTCAGTCAAGCACCCCCTCTAGACGAGTCCAGTGACGACACTGCCTTCCCAGCCCCCGTGGTCGAGATTCCCGCACTGTGCAAGCTGCCATACGCTGTGGGATCGAGACATCAATGCCTCAAGGAATATGATCTCGGTATGCCAGTCGATCATCACCCATGGAGATCGACCGAGTGTATTCAAGACCATGCTTCCCAAACCAACCAAAACCACTCGATTGCCAACCAGGACGGGAAACAATCTCACGGCTTGCTCACTGGGGCCTACGGAAGTTCGGCAGGCTTCAGATAGCTGAGGCCAGAAAGTGACTGTCCCGTTTCTTTCTGGACCGACTGTAGCAGGCTTTGCTTCAACGTAGTCCACATTGTGTTTTTTTCGAACGACATGGGGAAATATCATCAGCGGTTTCCCACAATTCGATGCTGCTTGTCGTTGCTTTGGGTGAGCATGGTCTTGAGATTCGATATCCATTGGATCATCCGGACAGCTCTGTGGTTTCTTGGCATCAGGGCAGTCGAGCCGAGCGAGTCGATCGTCGTATGATCGGGTCCTTAGCATCTGGTGGTGGCGGGATTGTTTAAGATGTTTGGCGAGCCCAAGCCTTTGTGGGCTCGATGGGTATTCCTCTTTGCTTCCAAGAGGCATTCAAAGGCAACCACACTATCCTTGGACACTGCTTGGTCATGGTGGATGACTGAGCATTCAAGATCCAGAAACGAACGACAACCCCGGTTCAAAGATACGATGTCTCGTTTCGCTTCGTGGACGCTGTGCGATGGAGACCTTAGACCATCCCGCTACCGCAGTCCTGTCGTTCTTCACAGGCGGTATGTACTTCCATCGGAAGCTCCAGCATACAGTGTTCAACTGACCATGCTGCTTCGAGCAACGTCTGGAATCCGTCATACACTTCAAAGCAGGCATGTTGCGCACAGTCGTCACTATATTCGATACGGAACTTTGATCCATCTCTAGAGTCTGAGCAGTGCACTCCAGGCGTTATAGCACGAAAGCAACGACTAGCTGCGATGACTATCCCGCGAGCGATCTCGACGGTCCCGGTCATGTTTGGGCGATCTGCTAGCGCTGGAAACGCTGCGAGAGCTCGAGCTACCAATGCTACTTTGGCTGGAGCTTCTTGTATTCTTGTTCCTACCCCTGCTTCTGCTTCTGCTTCTGCTTTGGCTGCTGCTTTGGTTTCGCTGGCCAGGGCCGCTGCGTCCGCGATGCTGATCGGCGATGCTGGCACGACGATTTTCGTGCTGCGTTGGTTCTCGATCACGGCTGGCTATTCGCTCGACTTTTCGGCCGCCATCGTCCGCTCGGGCAGCGTTGCGTCCATCAGAGCGACTCGGTCGTTCTTGTGAGGGGGACCGACTGCGGCTACTTTTGCTGGACTTGCTGCTGTTGCTCGATCCTTGGCTGGACCGACTAGATCGGCTATCGGATCGACTGGATCTGCTGCTACCGCTGCTGGATCTGCTGGATCTACTGCTCGATCGACTTGAGCTGCTCGAGCTGCTCGAGCTGCTGGCACTGCTGCTATCGCTCTCGTCGCCAGAGTCAGTGCTCTCCTCAGCCTTGAGCCTTTTGCGGCGCTGCTCGTTCCTCGATATGATTTCGTCGGCTACCCCTCGCCTCTGTGCTTGCTGCACGATCCGCTCTGAGGGCAGCGGGAGAGGTTTTGATAACTGCTTGGTGCGTGAGGCTCGCTGCACATATGCCCGCTCGGAGGTGCACTGGTAGGACCAATGTCCAACGCCTATCAAAGACGATCAAGGCCAACAGAGTTAGTCGTGGGCGATTATTTCTGAATTGGCTAAGCCGCCGCTGGATTGCCGCTTGCTAGCCGTGTTGGAGAGGCCCATGATGTGCACGATCGAGGACAGATCAGGACCGCCTTCGACAACATACCAAGGCACTTCTGGCATTGTGCTGCTCTTGCGGACGAGGACGACCGACGGAACCCGGCGCTGCGGATCTGAGAGAGGCTCGTAACGGGGACGTGGTGCGAGCTAAAGCCCAGCGGGTTCATTTTGCTTGATTGCGACGCAGCCCGACAGTCGGTCAATGGCTGGGATGCAACCCGACAGAGACGACGCCTGTCCTTCGAGGGTTGTGGTGGAGAGCCTGGGCTCTCGCTTCTTCCCGCTCCTTCTCTCGGCTGCTCTCGGCTGCTCTCGCTCTCTGGATCCATCCAGGCTGACTGTGGCTTGCCGGGACGGCTCTCGCCTGATCGACGGTGTGTTCTGTCCAAAAGAATGGTGCGTCCCATTCTCACTTCAACATGTTGTACATCCGTGCTCGTCCAGCGTTCCCAGACATCACCAGCTACAAAGCGCATACGAGTGATGGAGCCAGACTACCACCCACGCTCATAGACTCTGGTCGCGCTCCATATATCGGCGCAAGCTTGTACAATCCACGTGCTATATTCTCCTCGAGTCTCTACTTTGGAGCAGTGAAGGTTTTGACGGGCGGCAGTCCAAGCTTGGACGCAGCCGCTCTGTAGTCCAAATTTCGAATCGGCATTCCCGTGGATCCGACTTCCTTTGCGTTCAGCATCGGAATGCCGTCTGCATTCGTAAAGGTTCTCAGGTAGGCCTCCTGCATCGCCAGGATCGGAATGCGCAGGGCTTCGGTTGCCTGCACGACCGTCGAGACCTGTTCGTTAGTGGCCAACTTGAGAAAGTCGATGATCGAAAAGATGACGCATTCGACCTTGGAGTTTGCAATCGCAGAGACATACGCCGGCGGCATGTTGTTGAGCAGGGTCTCTGCCTTTTCGTCCTCGATTCCACGGCCCAGGAAATCGGCTTTGGGAAGCCTTGTGGGATCGATCTGCAAGTCTACCGGAAGAACCATTTCGGGGAACCACTGCCCCGGGCTCAAGTCCATGATTACGAGCTCCTCGGGGAGAACCTCATCGCCGCGCTTGATGTGCGTCCCTGGCAGCCACGGCACCACCGCATGAGGTCGCTCGCTTGGTCGCTTTCCAACCGGGGGCCCAAAGTACTTCTTCATAAACCGCACCATTTTGGAGATTCGCACGCTCCCCTTCACGATAAAGTACAGGTGCGTGTTGGCCGTGTCTTCGTAGACAATCTTGGTGTTGGCATCAAACTTTTGCACTCGGGAGGCTTGGACAGCCTTCTGAAGGATAACTTCCGAGCTGCGCTTGAAGATTGACAGGCTGTTGATCAGCATCACCCGCAAATCGACGTCGCTTCCGTCGTGTCCGTATGCGACCCGAAGAAACTCGTCTGGTCGGTGTAAACACGGATCCGGAGAGATGAGTTGGGCGGCATCTAGTCCGGCGACCTGGCTGCTGTCCCGTTCGTCGGGTTGCTGCTCCTCACGTTCCAGTGCTCCCGTTCCAGCGCTCCCGTTCCAGCGCTCCCGTACAACTCGCAGACCACCTTACCAACATTCACCCGAACAAAGTCGCATTGTGTCATGCACTCTGCGTTGTACGCCCTTGGCGGGATCGTGCCGGACATCAATTCGTTCGGCATGACTTCGCCGAAATGCTCGCCGACCTCAAGCTGCTGGAGCTTTATCCTGGTGTTGCCTCGCATCGTTTTGAAGAGCTGCACCTGGCCGTTCAGAATAAAGTACACGCTCTCGGCCGGGTTTCCTGTCTTGATCATCATGGTCCCCCGCTTTGCGGATTGGAAGGTCATATAGTTGTAGAGCTGCCGCCGCTGATCGATGCTAAGACGCTTGCTGAACACTTGCATGGTCCGGGTTAGCACACGGTCCAGATTGGCAAGGTCCTGCGCTGTCCGAGAGCCATTGGGCTTCTTCAGGATCGACTCGATCTGCTCAGAGCAGAGGGCCAAGGGGGCGACAAGGACCCAAGAAGAGTAAGCGAACCACGGCAGCAAACACCATGGTTGTGCGCTGTCATGAATGGACACTCAGCAGTACGACTAACTCGATTGTCATGGACACATGTGCGGCATTGTCCACTCTCACTGCCGGTGCCCAACCTCGCTGAAACGTGCGCGATTGGTAATTTCATACATGTCTACTAGCTCCTGCACCAATCGCATCGCTCGACCTTACCTTTGCTGCCGAGAGCATATCGGCCTTACCCTTGATCGCTCTCATGCCGTCTGCGCTGAGGTCGAGCTGCGCCGCCATACCGATGATATTCGCACCGGCAGCATCCCTGGTTCGAGGCCTGAACTTTTTGCTGTCACTGACGGTCGTCGCCTTGTTGCGAAGCAGCCGAAGGACACTCTGGATGGCAACGTGCCAGTGCTGTCTCGCCTTCAGGCGTTTGTCCAGGCCGGCTTCGGCCACGATTTCGGAGACGTCGAGCATGGACTCGTCCAGTGGCCGCAGTGGCGACCTTTGCTTTGAACTCTGATTGCTGGGCACGTTCTCCATGAGGTTGTCGATGGAGGTCTTTCGGCAGTCCTCCTCCTTGACAAGACCAATCACCCCGAGAGACGTCAGGTCTCGGCCGCTGGGGATGCTATCGTCTACGCCGTCGAGCGGCGTGCCCATCCGGCTGGCCTGTGCGAGTCGCTCGAGTCTGGCCGAGATAGCTCCCTTGACAACCCGCTCGTCCCCGGTCTTGGCCCGGCGCTGTGTGCGGCCCTCGACGATCGATGTGAACGATTCCTTGTAGATCCGGCTGCCGAGGAGGTCGGGCCTGCTGGCCTGCCCGCTGTCCATTTGCATTGGGGCCGTGGTCAGTCGGGCTTGTGGATTCGCAAAAGCACCGCTGGGCTTTCGCAGCGCCGGAAGCGGATTCGTCCCAGAAGTAGCCACATATCGACTGGATCCGGCTCGGCCCGGGCTCGGCTTTACCGTGGCGGGCCGCGATGTCGTGGTGGAAGCAGCAGCGGGAGAGGTTCCTGAGAGGGGCTCTGGAGGATTGGCCAAGGCCGTGCTCGCACTTTTCTTGGAGAGCCCCGGATACTTTGAATCGGCCGCGGTGGTCATTTCGGCGTATTCCCTGGGCGTTGATGTAGCTTTTGGGTCAAGGCGGGTATCTGGTGGTAATGCAGAGTGACTTGTTTCAGCATCCCATAGCAGCCGCAGCACCCCGGAGAGAGACTGTGTGCTTCAATTTGGGAGGGGGTTGGGATGTGCCCTCGTTATCGATGCAGATGCACACTGGCTGGGCACCATCCACACAAATACCAGTTGCCTTGACAGATATTTACTCCCACACTGCAGTTGCGTAGCGGATGACCTGCAGCCGGTTTTGAGCACGCTGGAGGCCCGGTATCTGCACAGGAAGAGTCGCCCCATGGGAACGCCAGAGATGAGTTGTGTGCATACTCGACCGACGCTGATAGCAACATGCCCCAGTATGGCAGTCACTCTGCTGCGAGTTCGTGTGGGAAGGCACCGTCGCTGGGATGCTACCTTGGAAGTGTTGTCCGATTGCCTCTTGTTATTGCTCGTTGCTTATCGTCGCAGGGGCCGTGAGAACGCAGGGGTTGGTCGCCGATGGTCCCAAAACTAGTTGCGCGGGTGCGGAGACAACAACAACAGCAACGACAGTAGCAGCAGCAATAACAGCAACTAAAACGGCGACAGCGAGCAGTGGCAACTGCAGCAGTCTCTCCAGTCTGGTGGCTATTTTTGGGCGGGGAGGGGCGACCGAGATGCTCTTTCGTCCACTGAACCACCACCCCCTCTCCAGCAGGATCGAAGAATGGCCGCTGCAGAGCGGAGTGCCCCTGGTCCAGCCGCCGACCCCAGCGGGCAAACCCAAACCGATTTCTCAATGGAAGCCGCCGTCTCGAACAAAAACGCGTGACTTTGTGTGGGCGGATGATGCATTGTTGGTGATTGAGGATGGCCCGTCCACCGCCCCAGCGTTGTGTTGGAGTAACAGAGTGCCTATGTTGAAATGGGGCACTTCAGCATGCGGATGGCTTGTGTGGGCTGGATGATGTGGATCGGCGCTCGTACCGTCGTGATGGGCTCGGCTGACGATATTGGACTGAATTCGTGAGACAGACTTGCTCCATGGCGCGGACTGGCTCCACGCATTCACTGCTCGCTCACGATACCCAGGGATATGACTTTACCCACTCGGTCGTTGCTGGCCGGGTGTGATATGATTCGACTGCGGCGTTTCTTTGTTCGAACGAGACGATGTGCCCCATTGTCTATTCAACGCCCCATGAAGTCTCTGAAATCGATCCTTCTTGGCTCTCCCTTTGCTGCATCGCTCAGAGATTCGCGAACCCCCGCTATTCCCTCGGCACCACTGCCAGTCGGTTCAGGCGGCCACCACTTTGGCACCATTCCAGTCGCACACTCCGTGAGGATCACGCACACTCGCGGCTCGGTTTTCTTTTGTGAATTTATTGTATTGATAGCATTTCAAGTCTGTAGAAAATATGCCGCTTTCAAAAAAGCAGTCCCCCCATCCACCGAAACACAGCAACAAACTTGAGGGTCCCCCACGTTTATTACCGCATCTACCCACGATCTTTTCGCAAATCAAACACCTCTCCCCCATTAGTGCCTATGGTCCAAATAGACAGCAATAGGACTTGAACAAAACGTCGCAAATGCAAGGCAAGTGCAGGTCGAGAAGAACAGAAGAAAGAAAGAAAAAGGCAGTTTGATCAGAAAGGGCAAAAACACCACCGAACGAGCGGAGAAGAACCGGAAACGAAAGAGAAAACCCCGGGCAAAGACTGAATAAATACCAATCCTTCTCCAAAGTAACCGCCAAGGACAAACGCGTGCAAGTAGGCTTATTGTACTGAATGTGACCGCCAGGAGAGGATGCCCTCGTAAGGGAAAAGAAATGTCCAGCAAAACTTGATCGTTCCCACTTGACACTGCCTTTGTTTTGATAGCCATGCGTGCAGCTTTGCCGCCATAGCCAAAGAAGGAGAAAATCGAAGAAAGAAAGAAAGAAAGAAAGAAAGAAAAGAGAGAAATTACCGTCTAGCCAAGCCAATTTTGCAAGAGACCCATTGGTATCGCCGTGTTGATGGAACCGTTGCCTCCAAGACAGTGTCGAGCGTGAGTGAGGTGAGGTGAGGTGATGTGAGGTGAGGTGAGGGTGGTGTGATGGAGTTCTCAAGAGGCCTTGAGAAGGGACGGTTCATCGGGACCCGAGACGGTTAGTAGCCCCTGGAGGGTCCGGGGGTGGTGTTTCGGCCAGGGACGCCAGGGGCGGGGGTCGATCCTTGCATGCTGACAGCAGCAGTAGCGACTCGAGAGCTGCTTCGTGTGACGCCGTTGTCGCCGTAGGCAGCCTGTGGCTGTATCGGAGCACCCTGGACGTTCAGGGCGCCCTGGCTGCCGCTTTGGTAGTAGTTGTTGTAGCCGTAGCCCTGGGGCTGGCCACCCATCGCAGGACCGGCGGCGGCGCCATACGAGGCTTGAGGATAGTTGGCGGCGGGGCGCGACGCCGCGGGGAGGCCGGGGGTGTTTGCAGACGCAATACGGGGCACGGCGGCGGCAGAAGGGCCGGCAGGAGCTACGGCGCGATTGCCCTGTCTGGAGGTCCGAGAGACTGAGAATCAGCAAAGCAATCCACGCAATATCCATCGTTCGTAGCGACGGCAGACATCGGGCTGGTGCAAGTGCATGCAACCTACGCTTCCTCTTCATTGCCCTCCTGGCCGTTCTGGGCGATCAGGTTGCCAGAGCGATCTCGTCCTTCTTGCTGGAAGCCACCAAACATGGCAATGTACAGCCCGAGTGTCAGAAGTGCCGGTTATGAGTGCACTCATTCGGCGATCCCCAGAGCCGATATACCCGCAATCGGCGCACCAATCCATGAGAGCTGCGGCAGAGAGCAATAGACACCCACCAAGTACCGCTGGACGGTCCAGTCAAAGACATAGTCGTAGTGGTAGCTCTCGCGGATGAACAGGTCGCGGAAGAGCTTGCGGAGGTACGAGTAATCGGGCTTGTCATCGAAGCGGAGGGACCGGGTGTAGTTCAGATAAACGGCGAATTCGTTCGGGAAACCTCTGCAGCGATCGAATGGAGTAGCCGATATTAGGTTTTGAGGCAAGAGCAGGATCACCTGCACAGCGCGGATACGCTCTACATGCGCCAACTCCATGGCCGCATCGAGGACTGGATGGGCTCGAGATACACACCGGCACAGGGCTTCGGTCGGGGTGGTCATCTTCTTCTCCATGATACGGTCGTACTTTTGCTTCTTGGTCGCAGCCTTGAGTCCCTGCCAGGGCAGAGAGCCGCGGCAGAAGTACATCAGGACATATCCAAGCGACTCGAGATCGTCACGGCGCGACTGCTCTGATGAGGGTGGGCGAAATTGTGCCGAAAGAGATCCAATGGAGATCCCATATGGGTTTGGATGCGGCGTGCACGTGTCGGAGGCGATAAGGGAGGTCGCCGAGCGATGAAAGATCAGGGTGGTTAGAGATATTGGTCCGGTAGCGAGCGCGGATGCGGCTTCGATTGTCAAGGATCGTTGTGGACCGTAAATGGCAGAAGAACACTGTCTGCTTCGACAGAGCCACAACCTCAATCGCGACGGGATGCACCCCGAGCCATAGCCGACTGCCCCCAGAATTCGGATACCACGGCTGCAGTGCTGCTCTGGTGGTGGCAGCGGCACCCGGTTCGCACATTAGCACGGACACTTACCGACACCAAGATGGGTGTTGATACTGGCATATCGAGCCGTGCCAGTCAGGTTCTTGTTTTCCTTGTAGGGAATGTGGAGATGGGTTTTGGGATCGCGGTACTTCTTGGCAAGTCCAAAGTCGATGACGTTGACCTGGTTGCCGCGTTTGGCCAGACCCATCAGGAAGTTGTCGGGCTTGATATCACGGTGCAGGAAGTTCTTGGAATGGATGTACTCGACTCGGGAAATCTGTGGTGCCGACAGAGAAGCCATTAGGCGGTGTTTCGTATTTGCAGATAGCACTGGGAACAGGCAAGCGCGAGGAGCTGGCAGCGCTGACGATGATCAGCACCGAGAGTATGCGGGTAGAACCACAGCAGGGTGACTCACCAGCTGGTCGGCAAGAAGCAGAACGGTCTTCAAGCTGAATTTACGGCTGCAAAAGTTGAAGAGATCCTCCAAGCTCGGGCCGAGCAGATCGAGCACCATGCAGTTGTAGTCGCATTCTGTGCCAAACCAGCGAACGAAGGGAATACCGACTGACAGGACGAAACGCAGACACATGCAAGCCGGGCCCAGTTAGCTGAGAGCACATATGCATGTGACGGGTGGCAGTCTTGACCGCGACATATCCATGGCATTTACCTCCACCGGCGAGAGACTTGTAGACACGCGCTTCGTACTCCAGCTGCGGGTGCTTGGCCTTGATCGACTCTAGCTTGAGCGCAACTTCTTCGCCGTTGACGATGTTGGTACCTGGGCGTCAGAAGCACACAGGCCAAGAGGAGGAAAAGCAATCGGCCAGAGCAGCAGGGCATCAATAGAGCAGCAAACACAGCGATCAGTCTCGATAACACAGCAAAATAGCGGCAATATGGATGCCGATAGCAACGATCATGACAATCACAGCAATGGCCGACACTCGAGACAGCTTCTGGGATCGGCAGCAGCGGCGCTGGATGACGCATCCGTGACTCACCCAGATAGATGTCGCCGAAACTTCCGCTACCGATTTTTCGTCCGATCTTGTACTTGTTTCCAACTCGCAGATCGAGCAGAGAACTCGGTGGTCCCTGGGATGACGACGATTGTGGGTTGTTTTGCATGGTGACGATGGGGAGTGGGGGGGGGATAAAATACAACTGAGGCTCTAGCTGCAGGTGGTGACGGTGGTGAGGTCGAAAATGAAGTCAGCATCGCATTTGCTGTCGCTTGTCCATTTGCGCTGGCGAGCAAAGAGTTGAGACGGGATAGAGGGTAGCGCCGATATCCAGGTCGCGTTGGGGTCGGGGCGAGTGCGGATAATTACATGTGGATGTGCTGAGGAGGCCGGTTCGAAGACGGGTGAAGGCCTCAGCTCAAGAGTCTGGGATCGGTTGCGACGGGCAACAGACGATAAGCGCAAGGACCACCAGGGCGTATCGTTCAAGAGGCGCGAGTAAAAGGTCGGAGAGCAATTCGCGAGCGATTGCAGCGGCCGGACCACAGGTCGATAGATTTGCAGGCGACGGCCAACGGCGTTGGGATGGACGCCGAGCGAGGAGGGAGGCGAAGCAGATGTCAACGACAAGGCAGACACGCGATGAGGGCAACCCGACAGGGCAAGGCTTGAGCGGCGACGAGAACGACACGAATTCGCTGATGCGAGCCGGTGCAAAAAACGCCAGCAGAGAGGGGATGTCCTTCCGGTCCGGCAGGAGAGAATCCCGGCGCGTACCTTATTTTGCGTTCGGGAGGAGCTGGTGTGGGCCAGCAGCAAAGCAATGCGACAGACCAAGAGCAGAGACAGAGGGGTATAGACCGGCGACTGGGGTCAATCGAAAGCCGCAGAGAAGCGATATCGACGGACAATGCACCTCACGGAAGGACCTGACATATAGGTCCACCTGCCAAAAGGCAAAACCCCTCCTCACGCCCCGAAGCGCTATTGTGCTTGGCCCGCAATGCCACAGGGCGAGCGCTTTGCGGGTTGATTGGGGGAGAGCCGCTGTGCCGTGGCTGCTGATGCTGCTTGCTGCTGCTGATGTTGCTGTTGTTGCTGATGCCACACAATGCGAACATGTGGTCGAATCGGTATCGCAGAGGGGCAACAGCTCTGCTTTGTCTCTTTTCAGGCAGACAGGCAGACAGACAGACAGGCAGACAGACAGACAGCAGCTAACGCATCCAGAACACAGCCGCCATCCGTCGCTCCCTCCGTCAATTACAACCAGGACAAAGCTGACGACACCAAAACAGCTTCACAGCACGATGCTCACCTCTGCAGCTACAGAAGGAGGCGGAGATATTTTTGGTGGTCCGGTACGTATGAGACCCAGCAGTGGCGGTGTGACCAGAAGAGGCGAGATGGGCAAGGTCAGAGATTCCGAGTTTTTGTTTGGAGGCGGGGGTGTGCTCGCAAAACGCAGGACAGCGAGGCCAGAGAGCGCGGCGAGAGCGCCGCCAACGGGAGCGAGGACGCGGCGAGAGCACAGCGAGGCCCCGGCGAGGCCTGCTGGAATAGGGATCTCGGGTCTGTGACACGGAGAAGGCAGCCGAGGCCCATCGGGGCAGAGCGACTCTCGCCTGCTGGTCTGATGATGGCCTGGAGCCGACAAACAGGGAGACACCAGCGCCGGAACGAAACAGAACAGAACGGCAGCAAGCAGGGCCTTTTCCGTCGCCGGCAAGTCGTCGGGCAGACGGGTGCCCTCTTGCCTACCTGGGTGCCCAGCAGGAAAGCCGGCGGCCGGTCGGGAGCAGAGATGGGGGAGAAAGGACAGGGGCACCACAGCAGCGACGCCAGACCCTCCTCTTGGCTGCTGCTGCTGCTGCTGCTGCTGCGGTGGTGGGGCGCTCCCGCCATGTCCAGAACAGCCGGCTGCACACACACACACATTAACGCCAGACACTGCCTGTGGCAGCGCTGCTTTGTCGAGCCGTTGTGGCGAACGCATTGGCCGTTGGAGGAACGGAAAGGAAGGAAGGGGGGCACTGATGATTACCAACATAGATGTACATATCAACATATAATGCATCGTCTAACAATTGTCGCGCTTCTCTATCTCGTCCTGGCCAGCAGCAGACTCAGCACCATCGTATCAGGATCGTCGGACAACACGCCAGCCGGCTCCTCGGACAAGCAATCCAGCCCCGGCAGTCGGACAGGGCACCCGTTGCCCAGGCGGCATGGCATTTGCCGGGCTGGCTACAGCGTCGAGTGAATCCATGACTTTTCGCCGGAGACCGGGATATCCATGCTGCCAAAGGCCGGCAGAGTCGAGACCATCCCGTCGAAGCCTTGTGGGGCAAGCGCACCTCCGACCCGGCCAAACTGGGGCGCTGCCAAGCTGGAGCGGAAGCGGTTGAGCTGGAGCTGGTTCTGCAGCGTGTGCAGGGTCTTGAGCAGCTCCATGTTCTCTGTCTCGAGCTCCTTGGTGAACTCGACCGTGCGGTTCAGAATGGTGCTCTTGCTGCTGCCTTCCTTCAGGCCCGGAACGATCTGGTTCAGAGTCTCGAAGCCTTCGCGAATCAAGTTTCGTCGCCGCTGTTCCGACATGATGTGGTTGAACTTTTTCTCCTGCTCGGTGAGGAGCTCCCGCCGCTTGCGCGAGGCTCCGTCCTTCTTCTTCAGACCGTCATCCAGGAAATCTGCGGCTCCGTCGACAGACTCGGGCTTGACAGCCGTGCCGTCCGGAGTCTCGGGCAGCGATGACTCGGTCTCGGAGAGCTTGTCGCCGTTGTCGTTTGATGATGATGCCGGCGGCGAGACCGACTTGAGCCTCTTGGTCGTCTTGGCTTGCGGATCGGTGACTTTCCGCTTGACATATGTCCGTCGCGGGGGCTGTGGCTGGGACATTTGCAGGGCAGACGACGAATGCGGGCTGGATGCGGAAGGCAGCACAGATGACAGAGAGTCTTGGCTGCCCTTGAGGGTGTTGATGTGGTCCAGCAGCGGTTGCAGTGGACTGGGATCTTGCGGAGATTGCGGGACAAGGTATAGTGATTGAGACGAGTTCATGGAGGACGAGGTGCCCGAATGGGACATGTCCGAGCCAAAGGCCGAAACCAGCGACGAGATGCCGGAGGATACGTCGCCCGAGTAGGGCTTATCCCCAGCAACGCCAAAGCCCATGCCAGGACCCAGCGACGGGTTCTGGGCTGGCTGGTGGATCGAGCTGCTGAGACCCTGGAAAGCATCGGTCATGAGTGAGGGAGTCTGGACCTGCGGCGCAAGCTGCTGGGCAAAGTGGTTGAGGCGCTGCTGGAACGACTTGAAGGGGTCCGGCTGGAACATGTGTTGCTTCATGGATTCGTACGGTTGGGTGAGGGTAATGGAGTCGAGGTGGGCATTGGAGCGAGACTGGGCAAGCGACATGGGATTGGATGCATTGGGCTGGCCAGAGAATGTGGAGTTGTCTGGCAGCATCGGCCACGGGGCTGTCGGTGTCTGGGCGTTCCAGGCAAGTTGCGAAGACTTTGAGACGAGACCAGGGCCTGACGGTGCAAACGGCACTGGCAGCGAGCCAGATGTTTTGAGCGGGGTCGAGAAAGGCGCCGAGCCGTCGGTGGCCATGACTTGGCTGATATGGGCAGGATCGAGGAAGCTGTTGGACAGAACCGGGGTGGTATTGGCCGAGTTGGCAGAGCCGATCAGGTCCAGAAACTCGCTGAAGAGCTCGTATTCTTCCCGACAGAGGATCTGCGAGTCCGAGGTGACATTGATATCCTGCAAGGTCAGCAGCGACGGCGACATGGGACACGGGATCGAGATGCTCTCAAAGTCTGGGTGGTGCCGCACAGCGGAGAGAGATAGGGAGCAGAGTCAGAGGGTGGTTGCGGTTGCGGTTGCGGTGGCCGAAGCGATAGGTGCTCGGGTCGGGGCCCGGTGTCGACGGCTGCAAGTGCATGAGGAGTTGCAACAGTGTGGTGCGGTTCCGTATCGGAAGCAGCGGGACTGGAAAGCAATGGTCAAGCCCCAATCGGGACCCGGCCGCAGATAGCAGCGCTTACCGCCAGGCGGGCCGAGCTCGGGCTTTGTGGCCATGACGGAGCCAGCGTCAAGCGAAAGCTCAGGCATGGCCATGCCGTTTTCTCGGACACCAAAGAAACGAGCCGACAGGGGATCGACGGGTGTGTTGAGCAGTGGCGAATGCAAGAGGAAGGACGGCTGCAGCTTTGGCGAGATGGGTCGTTGGAGCTTTGGCGAGATGGGCGGCTGGAGCATGCCGAGGGAGGACGACACCAGGTGATGGGCCGGGGTGGGAGATGATCCAGGCAGCGTGAAGAACTGCGGTGGTTTGGCCGCGGCATCGGAGAGGAAGGCAGAGGACGAGTCCATTGGTGCGTGGATGGACAGATGCGAGCGGGTGACGGAAAGGAAAGGAAAGGAAAGCAGCGGAAAGAAACGGCAGAGCGAGCCAGACGATGTGCGATCGGGAATGCCGTTGGTTCAGCCAAACGGAGGGGGTGTCAAGTGAGATGCCGCCAAGGGGATGCAGTCAAACAGATGGAGCCAAACAGATGCAATGGATGGAGATGTCGATGAGAGACAGTCCAGATACGATGTCGCCAAGCGGACGCAGTCGGATCGGCGGACGGAGGGATGAGTGAGTGAATGAATGGGTGGATGGACGCAGCCCAATGGATATTGTTGATGGATGCTATCGATGGATGTTGTCGATGGATGCTGTCAATGGAAGGAATCAACGGGAGTGCAGTCGACTGGATGCTATCGGACGCAATCAGATGCGGGTCGGCCGGGGTGATAACATGAATCGCTTTCAGATGCAAACGAGGCGGGGAGGTGACGTCCACCAGTGGCAGCCAAGGCGATCGCTCGCTGCGTGCGCTCGTTGGTGCGCTGGTTTTGTGCGCTCTCGCTGGTGCTGCCGTTGCTTGTCTGGCCGCGGTGTCCCCGTGCCCGGCGCCGTTTTTGGCCGCCCGCCCGTCTCGGCCCTCTCGCCCCGCCTCGCTGGCGGACGGCCTCTGTCACATGCAATCGGCATATGCCAGCGCCCGGAAGTGTGTCGGTTTTGCCTGTTGGGCCGGCCTTGTGCCGCTGCACAGCGCGGGCGCCCTGCCTCTGTGGGGGCTGTGTCGCCCTTGCGTGTGTGTGTGTGTGCGCAGGTCACCTGCCCGCCGCCCGCCCAGTCTCGCCCGATCTCGCCCGGTCTCGCCGGGCCTCGGTCGTGCTGTGTGGGCCACCAGGCCAAACAGAGCGGTCTGCTGGTGGGCCGCCAGACCGGGAGATTCGTTTCAGCCCCTGGACGCCTGGCCAAAACGGACGGGCTGCTGCGCTGCTGCTGCCCTGCTGTTGATGTACCCGTACACTCGCACGGTTGCGGTCTCGATGGGCCGCGATCGGCTGGCAGCCAACATCGTTCCCAGGCTGCATTCAAATGGCCATCGCACCAAGTTGTCCCGCAGGAATATCGTATCCGCCATGCAATGCCATGCAGCCCGATAGAGTGCAATGTAATGTGATTCTGGATCTGCAACAGAGGCACCAATGCCTTCAAAAAACAGCACGACCCGCTTCATTGCGCTTGTTGTCTGCTGTTGCGCAAAGGCACCTTCGCCGTGGCCGTGTTGCCGCCTTGCGTGTCAGCCATACCACTTGCCGGTCGAGGCTGCGTCCACAGTCGACTCACGTGTCGGCAATATCGATGGCGGGCGGATGTCGTACACCTCCTTGAGCGTCTGGGTGGCCGGGGCGGAAGAATGGTTAGTTTGCCCTGTGATGCTTTGCCGGCCAGAGCCACCAGTGTCTGAGGATCCTGCTCACGATGTGGCGGCCCTGGGTGGTCTCGAGACCATACGGCGGCCCCTCCTCTTGCCACCAGGACCAGCAGCAGCGCCGTATCTGCATGCCGCGTCGCTCGTCGATGCAGCATCTCCAGCAGCCCGGTGATACTTGCGCGCAGGTTCCGGTCTGCGCCCAGACGGCATTCCCACGCAAATTTGCCTCGCCAGATGCACGTTCCATCAACGCTATCGAAGGCTCATGGCCGGTGCCTCTCCCGGCCAGCGCTTATCGCATGCTCGCAGTTGGTGCCCATGGCGGCTACTCACATCCCAAGTGTCCTGGTCGAACTGCAGAATCAGCTGCTTCTTGGTCAGTCCATCGTCGTAGTTCTCCTGTGTCGGTGGCCGCTCTGTCTGCAGCATGGGCTCGCCAGTCTCCTCGTCGTCAAAGATGCTTGCTCGGCCGTCGCGGATCAGAAACGACAGGTAAAACAGATTCTCGACCGATTGCGAGAACGAGTCCGGGTTGATGATGAACCGGAACACGTTGATGCGCCCGCATTCGTGTAGCTTCGCAGCAATCATCGATACCATTCCGGTTGTGCCGTGGTCGTGTCGCTGGATATCTTGTTCTCGAAGCTGTGGAGCAAAATCGACGGCCACAGTGATGAGACGAGACACGCGGCCTTCTGAACTTCTGGAACGACATGGCTCGCTCCGCTGCGTCCGCGCATTGTGCGGGCGGCTGTCATAGCGCTTTCCCTTGGCATGGTCTTGGATCGTCCAGGTGGTGCCGAGCCCCCTGTAGCCAAGTTACATACACGAGGGGCCAGCGGCGGACAGCGCTAGACAAGCAGTCTTGACCATTCTTCCTCACCTCCTGCGGCTTCACCAGGTCTCGCTGGTCTTTGACAAGCTTGGCCGACCGCTTTGGCACGGCGCGCACTTTCTCCTCGATCGTCAGCGGCCCAAACCTGCGGAATACAAGCCCCGTAGCTCTGTCAGCTGTCACCTCCACAATTGTATCTGGACGGACGAGGTTGTGTATCGATCCTGGACTCTGACCGCCCTCGGCTGTGCAGACCACTTGGTTATGTGAGGCACATTCGTCATCGTGCGCTTGACGCCTCTGACTCACATGAAGCCCACGGTCGGTGCCTTGGCGAGATGACGGGCAGTGATCCGCTCCATGTCCTTGAGCCCCTTGGTCAAATCGTTCTGCACTTGGCCGTCGTTCTCAAAGTGGCCGTACAGCCGTGTTCCGATGGATCGGATCAGCTGATTGATGTCAAAGCCAGCGCCGTCGACTCGGATCTTCTTGACTCGCTCCAGCCCAAAGCCCGTGGTCATCACGAGCAGTTTGGAGTCAAGCACAGCTTCGTTTGTTGATTGAACTGCGTGCCAAATCCGAGGCCGGTTGTGAGTCTCTTGCAGATCTATTCGGCCGTAGCCATATACACAGCCCGAGCAGCGTCGGGACTGGCGGCACCGGCGCCAAGATGATAGGCTCGACCTACCTTGCGAAAACAGTTCGGACTGTCCATCCATAACCTCGTCGAGCGTCTTGTTGCTGGGATCCATGAGCTTGTGGCGATATTCTGTCTCGGAGAGTGTCATATAGATCCGGGAGCACAGTGAGCGGCCGGCACAGAGCTGATCAGCAACATCCCAGCCAAGTAATGGGCGGAGTCGAAGGGGGAGTCGCCGAGGTGAAGCTACACACCAACAGTGCGCAATGTGCCAACAGGCCCCATAATCGGCCTGCAATCGGTGTGCCCTCGTCCACAAAACCAGAGATCTGCATCCGCATCCGCCGTTCTCGGGCGACATATCCGCACCCGTGCCATCAGTCCAAAGACCCAGACACTCCCATGTGTCGAAGCATACCGGGATCCTCGGCCTGCGAAAGCATATCCCGATAGCGCCGCTTCAGTTTCCGGGCCTCGTCCTTGGACTGGTTGCCAAAGACCCGATCATTGATTTGGATGAGGTGGGAGCCAGACGAATCAATCTGGCTGCCGGCCTCCGCCGCATGGCGGCTCCCGTTGGGCTGCGACATATGCTGTGTGCTTTGCGGCTTGTGATATGATTTGTGATTGTGATTTGTGATTTGTGGCTCGGTGTGCTTCTTGTGGTGACGTCTGCGGTAGCGCCGGGTTGTTGATCCAGGCAAAGTCGTCGATCCGGGCGGGCGATCCTGGGGTCGTGCAAGCCAGCCAGCAGCGCCCCAGCCGGGATCGATGTGCACGTGGTTGCCTGCTATGAATTTCATTTCGGGCCAGCACCAACTTTCGGGCCTCTTTGGCGGCTCTCCTCGCTCTCCGGGCTTGGTCCTGATCGCCTCTCCGGCACCATGTCAACCGCTCCCACCGGCCCAGACCCGCCGCCGCTCGGCAAGAAGCGCAAGCATCCCGACACGTCTGCGGACACCATCCAGCCGCATATATCGCCGAGCTGCACCGCCGACCGCATCGACTCGCCGCCACTGCCAGCACCGCTCGGGATTACTGGAAATGCCCTCGATGGCGACCGAGGCGGCGCGCTCGTCGACACTCCTGCAGATCCTCAAGCCGCAATCACCGACGGGCCCCTGCCGAATGAAGCCCCATCGGCTATAGCTCCTGCTCTCCCTGATGTAGCAGGCAGCGGCCTGATCTCGCCATCGATATCCAACGGCGCTCCATCTGGCTCTGTGCCGGGGCTGATCCACAATCTGCCTCAGACCGCACCCATACCTTTGCGACCCCTCGAATCATTACTTCAGACAAGCACATTAAACGCAGCTTCCATCCACTCCGCTCCCAGCTCGATAGACGGACACTCGCCAGCTACTTTAAAGTCCACAGCCTCCCCCGCGCCCGCCAGCTCGTCTCTGGCTGCTCTCCCTTCGCTGGTGCACTTGTACCTCAACGGCTTGATTCCCCCGGCCTCGCTTGAAGAATACGATCGCAGGGCCGTTGCGTTCGTAGCTGCGGCACATCATGCGTCTGCGCTACAGACTGCCTCCACGAGCGCTGCCATGCTCAGCCCAGAAAGCCAGCCGCAGCAGATTTCGTCGATGCTGGCGGCGATCTTGGCAATGGGCATGCCCATGAACTACCTGCCCACGAAGCCGGCAGCCACATCGTCGTCGTCCGCTCATGCGGATGCAGCCTCGTCAGCCTCGAACGCCCCGGGCACGCATCCACCAATAACACCGATGGTTGCCCCTCACCCGTCCACCTCGTCCGTATCGTCGATATCGGGCGACGATGATGATGTTGGCCTGGAAGTAGCCGGTGGCCGCCCGTCCCATCCGAGAATCAGCCGTCCGCTCTCCGAAGAAGAGCGCAAAGAGCGGCGGCTCCGACAGAATCGTCTCGCCGCCAGAGGATCCCGACAGAAAAAGAAGCAGTACATCGAGGAGCTGGAGCAGCGTATCCGACGCCTTGAAGAAGAAAACAGCCGGCTACGTGCTGCGAATCGACAGGCCGCGGCGGAAACCAAGCGAATCTCGGCTGACCGTCCGAAGCCTCGGCCGTCGGATCCGTCCACCCTCCCACATACCCACCATCACGCTCCTGCATCTGAAGCTGACCGAAGCTTGGCTGATGGGTGCTCCGCTGCCCCAGCGATCTGCAGTCCCGTCGAAGCCATATCGCCGGCTCCAAAACCAAGTCGTTTTGGCGCTGTCCATACGGACGCAGCTTGAATCCGCACCCGCTCTGGTACAATCCCAACTGCGGTCTGTACAAGCAGCAAGCCAATGCACATGCACTTACAACCCCAGTGGCTGGCCACGTTTTCCTGACTCCCAATATATGCATGCGTCTTCGTCTTTACAACATTCGCCAATCTGTGTGCTGCGAATTCGCAATTCCATGGCTTCACGTGCGGCCCTCATAGGCCCGGTTTCTATTCTGCATGTCCAAGAGCACCGTCGACGGTCCAGTAACTCCACATGCATCTGGCCACACACGCTAACATCGGTACTTATGCTGATCAGAATGCGGCCCCAGTCGGTCGTCCTCGCAACGACCAACCAAGGAGCATCCGAAACGTCATCTTGATCGCTCTGTTGAAAGCGAGGACCCCAAGTATCTCGACAAGCCGAGACCATTCAATCGACTGCCTGTGGGTATGCTTTCAGGCAAAGTACAGATGAACACCTTTCCTTCCTTCCGGACTCACTGAGGAGCAATCAGGCCCTGTTTAAACCGCGGTGTCTCGGTTGGCTGTCGTGTCTCGGGCCGTTACGCTGACAGTGCCAGGCTGTCCTCCTTGACTCGAGGTGGATGAGCCATCGGTCGTCGCCGCGGCATCGACAACGCTCAGAACCAAGATAAATGGGCTTCACGTCACAGGCGTAAGGATGAGGGTGTCGTTAGAGCCCAACCACACTTGCCACGGGGGCTGACGCTCAAGCAAAGCCATGGCAGGCAGTCCTCATGACGAGGCGATATGGCCCAAGCACACTTTCCAAGGACTCATGATGCCATTATCTTCCCATGCTTCTGTCACGCCGACATCTTCGCGCTGGAGCCACCGCCAACTCTGACTTACATATGCACATGATCGATCCCCTGAGATACAGTACTTTGGGTCTGCAGCACAAACTCTGCGATTGCGCACGAGCTAGTGATCGTGCCCAGCAGCGCCGCCCAGCAGATTCTCCAGATTTCTCGCGAAAGAACTCTGGCAATCATCGTCTGCTTGCCGGCCTTTTGGCTGACTTTGATTGTGCTCATTTTCTTGATGTGTCCTCGCAGGAACGTGATCATGCAGGTCGCCGTGAAGGCATCGATCGAGAGCCAGTAGAGATAGAGCACGATCTGGACCACCTGAAATGCTTGGGGATGTGAGAGCCCCTGGCAATCGCCTGACCGAGTTGCATCGAGTTAATCGATCGTACATATCCGTGGACAAGAAACGTGCAGCCCAAGCCGGGACCGGGACAGACTCAGGACAGACTCGGGACAGACTCGGGACAGACTCGGGACAGACTCGGGACGGAATCAAACATACCCACAAAGTTGTAGGAGGTCCAGATAAAGGCGTGGTACAGCGCAAATGAGATCAAAATGGCGGTCCAGACAGTCACATGGATGTATTGGCGAGGGATATAGCCGGTAACGGCGACAGTCTTCCAGATTAGATAGCCGCATCGAAGGCCGTCCTTTGTGGCGACGAAGGCGGGTAAGTATATGGATCTCGCCCTTTCTCCTCTCTACCCTTCGCTCAGAGCAAACTCTCTCCTGCGGGTTTGACAGCGTTTCGACAGGCCAGAATCGAGTTCAGCTGCAGTAACCAACCTGATAACGAACAGAAGATCTCCCGCCAGCCACATCCAGTTTGATTGGCACACCGTCATGTCGACAAAGAACGGCGTAATCCAGTTGAGGAACAGGCCGGTGGCATCAAAGTAGACCATCACGGGAATCAAGGATTTGTAGTCATGTCGGACCTTCCACTTGCCCAGCACGATGATGACCAGCAGGGCGCAAAATGTCGGGTTAGGCCGCCGTAGTTTTCTGTATCCGAAAGGACCGCCAGAGGCCCTGGGAATCCTGCGCTCACTTGAACGGTTGCGTTCTGGCTCGACATTGCTGCTGAATGCAACGAGTAGAGGGCGTTGGAGATGTGGAATACCTTACGGCGGGCGCAATCCACCGGTACGGGGTCAACCTCGAGCAAGGACTTATTATACTCGAGACATGGTCCGGGGGTCTCTCACCACGGGGGGGGAACATATGTCGCCAACTCATATGTACCATGTCTGTATTGTGCAAAACTCATATGAAAGGGCCAATCAGCCCTGTCGCAGACCAGGACAATGTACATCGGTCTGATTCGCAACTGCATGTGAAATAGTAGCCCAGAGATATGTCAGACTCGACAGCGCGCTGTACCGAGCTTAATCGGTGGTAGTGGTGGTCAGATACTGGGTCGGCACCGTGGACTCCTTGCGGGCGCTTCTCGCTGCGGTGTTGGGAGAACCAGGAGCCGACGATAAGCCGCGCCAGCACCTTGGCCATGTGCGCTGGACGATAAATCGTCCTCGCCGCGAGAGTCGATTGTGCTGAGGACAAGGATGAAATGGGCTGCCAGGGACACCCACAGTCAGCCAGAGTCGAGCGGCAGAGACGTGTGCATATGTGAACAGAGCAAGCACTCCGCTGCCACCGTCGATCCCACCGCCATCTCGCTGTAGAAGCAACTTACATATGCACATGATCGACCCACGAAGATAGAAAACCTTCGTCTGCAGCACAAACTCTGCGATGGCGCATGAACTGGTGACGAGACCAAGGCAGGCCGCCCAGCAGACTCTCCAAATCTCGCGCGAGAGCACCTTGGCCACCAGGGTCTCCTTCTTTGACTTTGTGTTGATCTTGAGCTCCTCCATCTTCTTGAGATGGTTTCGCAAGAAAAAAATTAGACACCCTGCTGTGAAAACGTCAACCAAGAGCCAGTAGAGGTACAATACGATCTGGACGGCTTGAAAGGCCGTGGGATAGGCGATGGCTTGGCAGTTGCCTGTCGACCATTTGGACGGTGAGTTTCCTGGTGTCAGGAACATGGCCGCGGTGCAAATGACGATACAGAAACGACCCGTACCTGTGAAGCTGTAGGAAGTCCAGATGAAGGCGTGGTAGAGGGCCACCGAGACGAGAAAGGCCCCGGCAACGGCATGATACACATATATGCGATCGATAATGCCGGTGACCATCACGGTCTTCCATATCAAGTAGGCACATCGGAGACCATCCTGCGGGGATAGGCCAGGGTATCGTGAGCCGCTGGTGGCCATGCTGCACCTCAGCCCATGCATCGCTTTGCCAGCGAGACCGGCAGTCATGAACAGAAGAGAATTCGGAGCTGGAACTACTGGTATCACAGACCAACCTTGACGGCAAAGAGGATATCCGCAGTCAAAGATATGTTGTTGAGCTGACAGGGTGTGAGCTCGATG
>NW_026516357.1:0-91312 GCF_025602895.1 Polychytrium aggregatum
CGAGCCACCGGTGATGCTCAGGGCAGTGATCGACTGGGTGATAGTGACGTTCTGAATCTGGCCATCGACAGGGTACTGGGGAAGGGCGATGGTGAGAGCGGCCAAGGTGCCAGAGGAGTGACCAGTGCGCGAGCATTGGTAAGCTGGACGGTCGAGCCAGAGACGGGAGTAAAGACCTTGGGTGCAATCAAATCACGGACAGGGACGTCCACGGTCTGGTAGACGATCGAGTAGGGATCATGGGCATACAGCTTGCTGAATCGGCTCTGAGACATGGTTGGTTAGCTACCGAATAGGCGAGAAAAAAAAGTTGCTAAACCACCTCAAGGCGCTTCCTGAGCATATCGGGTTCGGTAGTACTTTGGAGCCACGGGCTGACGACATTCTGGGGCGGGGGAAGCGAGCCGCGAATGTCATTGTTGTTCCACTTCTTGGGCTGGCTGAGAGTGATGCCGGACGAGAACTGGTTGAACAAAAAGTTCTGCTGGAAGGCTGGGTCGTCGGGGTGGTCGAGTAGAGCGGTAGAGACGCCGGTTTGGAGGCCCTGAGATTGGACTTGGTCGATGGAAGGAATGGTGGCCGCATCCGGACCAGAGGCATCCGGGGCAGGCGCCGCTGGAGCCCACGCTGCCAGCGGCGAGAACGTTTCGGTTGTGGTGGCCGCCTGCTGGGCATAAGACTGGTAGAACAGGACACCCGCGATGGTAGCGATAATGAAAATGTACATCAAGGCAGAACTCATGATAGCGCGATGACGTTCGGAGGGATGGCTATTACTTTACACAGACATTTTTTTTCCTTCAAGCGGAAGAGCAGAATTGGCGGAGGTTCTGGGTTCCGCATCCGGGGCAGACGGGGACGACAATCTGGCTCTGGTATCGATCAGCACCATCGCCGGAAGGCACGCGGATGGATTCAATGTGGAACTGGTTGGACGACAGCTTGTGGGTCTTGCCGCAGATGGGGCAGGCAAAATCGACTCGACCGTTGGCATCGACCGGGCAACCACCGTTACCACCGCGCTTACCCTTGCGCTTGCTGCTTCGTCGCTTCTTGGAAGACTTTTTACCACCAGGCTGGCGCTTGGAGTGCTTGTGGTACTTCTTACCACTACCTCTGCCGCGTTGTCTGCTGATTCTGCTTTTGCGGCCACTGCCTCTGCCGTGTTGTTTGTGGACGCTAACCCTGCTCTTCTTCTTGCCGCCAGACCTTGCGACGGAGTTGCGGTAGTGATGGTGGTTGTTCAGGTCCTTGGTGCTGCTGTAGCGAACGAGGGAATGACCATGGCCTCGGCCAGACTTAGACTTTGATCGTCTGCGCTTACCGAGAGAACCCTTGCGACCACTGAAGCTCTTCTTACCACCCTTCGATCGCTTGGAATGACGCTTTCCACTGCGCGATCGACGCTTGGTTCGGCGGGCACCACCAGCAACGGCGGGGGCGGTCGAGGCGATGGATCCCGGAGTGGGTGTGAGTTCGGTAGAGGTGGTGGTATCAACACTGGACATTAATTGATGTGCGGGATGTGCTACATAACAATACACAAAAAAAATTCAGCTTGCCATTTTGAGGGGTCACTGAAGGACAGACAATGGCATACAGCTACTTTAGCGGCAATGCCGGCTTTGACGGAGCATTCTTCAACAACGGCAGTATCACGAATTGCACAATCGACATGTCCGGAGGAGTGGTCCGGGATATGAGCCTGCCCACGAACCCAACGGATGCGGCCAACAAGGCTTATGTCGACCAGCAGCTCAGTATCATCACGCAAATATACAGTGTGTCCCCACCCTGTATCGTGAATCTGCCTTATGGGTCGTATATACTCAAGTTTCAGTCACCGACCGATGCAACCAAGCCCACGGCCACCTTCCTGGCATCAGTGGGTCCGCAGGATGCTAGTGTCCACCGACTGAGTCAGGCTCCGGGTACAATCGGTCAAAGGCTCGGAATGCATGCGATCAATCGGACACTGTATTTCGAAGTCATCGGGGATAGCTCTATTCACACATATCAGCTACGAGTCATGTGAATGATGCTGGGCACGTCGAGTTGGCGTCGATGGCAGAGCGAGGACCAAGAATGAAGTATGCGGTTGCAAACAGCGTGCTCACGGCTATGCTTCTGGAGCCGACATATGCCAGCGCAAAGACCACAATCGCCTTTACGACTTTGGTTCTGAACAAGTTGTGGCACCACATGACTTCAAAGTCGTCGACAATGAATCGACCACCGATGCGGCCGAGGAGGACGCATATGGCAACAAGAGCTGGTTCGAAAGCAGATGCCGGATCCTTCATTGATTCTGGGAATGCTTTGTCCTTTTCCCTGTGTTTTTTTTCTTGCTTGGAGTCCCACTCTCGTCAAAGAGATGATTGTATCGAGGATTGGACCGCATGAGACCCACGGTGAAGTTCATGGTCGAGACTGGGTCCGTGGGGTTGATGTCGAGTTCGAGGTCGTTGTCGAGTTGGCGCGGTGGTGGTGATGCTGGTGGTAGAGGCTGGGTTGGCACAGTCAGTGATTGTGTGGATGGTTTTGGGTCTGGTGAGTGGTCGGCGCTCCATGAAATGAAGAGGATGTTTGGAGGCATGAAGAGATCACACGATACGCCTTCGGAGCAGAGGGATTGTTGGATATAGGCCACACACTCATTGATGTCGTATGCGGGGCATCCTGCCACCATCAATGGTACCTCAAAGTACATATAGAGGCCATTGCTGGCTCGCATGGTCATTTCGTGGCAGCACAGCTCAAGGATCTCGTGGTATCGCCGTCGCCTGAGCTCGATGCCGGTGTCGTGAAAGCCTCTGAGACGCTGGGCGAAGTTCATGTTCTGGAGCGACCGCTGGTAGCAGGTGTCGAGAATTAATTCCTTTCGAGATCGTCGTACACGAACCGGTTGAGGGTCCTGTCCATGGCGATGATCTTGTAGTTCCTAATGTTCCCGAGCTTGCCGAGGCGATGCATGATGTAAGGGAAGACGTCTCTGAGGGTGTAGTTCTGGCCGTGGGCATCGCCATTCGGACCAAGTAGCTCGTTCATCAGGGATAGGATCGATACGGTACCGCTGGCACCCGATCGTTTGTTGACCAGCATCGCAACCCGGAACGGGGGTGACGGGTGATGGGCAACCAGTTCATTACGATTCCGGATGTCCTTGCCGAGTATGTGAGTGTACCGCTGATCGCCGATTCTGTAGGTCAGGGATACGTTGTTGCCGTGATCGAGGGAGATGTGTGATTTGTCTGGATGGTCGCTCGGGTCGATGGTGCGGTGCGAGATGTATTCAAAGTCGTGGTGATGCATGGGGTCATGGTAGTCGGTGAAGTGAAAGAGTGTTTCGGACCGTTGGGGCATGGTTGGGTTCCAAGAGCTTCCTTGCCTTGCTCGATGAATGGTGATAATTTTTTTGTTCAGTAGACACAGCCAATCCAAAGACAATGGAAACAACAACGACGGATGACATTACCAATGCCAATATCGAATGGCTTCTTGACATTTTGAGGCAGTGTCTGATCGCCAAATTTGGAGACAACCCCCCTTCAACATCGACCACTTGAGTGGAAGAGGAATGTTTTTTTCTGATGAATATGGTCAGGAGCATAAGTCGTCCATGTCGCAAAGGAAATACGATCCTGTCGAGTCAGAAATCGATGAAATCATTCAAAAGACTCGAGCGTGCTTGAAGGCGCTACCACCGAACGTTCGAGAGGAACTTGATAATGCTTTGGCCAACCTCAGAGCACACCAGGAAGGCGGAATGGAGCTGAACAAAGCGATTTCCGATGAAATAGTCCCGAGGGTTCAGTTGAAGGGTGTTGGTGAAGGTGAATCAGGAAGCGGTATTGGGAGCTCGGAAGGGTCAGATGTCCAGGCGACGAGTTCTGAATTAGAGGTAGGGAGAGCCGCTCGGCTCCCCGATTCCCCAATAGGTGATGAACGTATCACCCCTACCAGCGATATAGTGTCTATGTATGAGGTGTCAAATGCAGCAGCGTCCGTTGATCCTGACTTCACATCACCAGTGTCGGGTGAAACTGAATCTCAAGTCCCTGGATCAAATGATGACGATCAGACAAGTGAACCAGCTAGTTTAAGGTCGTCAACCTCTACTGTTCGGCGGGCACCCGTAACACCGCAATCCGGAGACACAACACCCACTCAGGATAAAATCAAGCCGGTGACGCCAACCACACCTATCGACACAAGTTTACTAGATGATGACCTGGATTACAGCCCACCGTACAATCGAGAGAAATTGAAAAATAATAGGTTACAACCGATAAACACTGTAACGGAAATAGCGGGGGAGAGTCCTCGAGATCTTATTGATCAACCGAATGACACTTTACTCAACATGGTAGACTGGTGGGCTTATTATATCGACACTGTGATTTCCGAATACTCTGATGCTCTAAAAAATTCATCCAACGATGGACATACCACCGTCTCCGTGGAAGAGTGGAATGAATTCCAAACGTGGTGTGTCGACCCATTGATCGATTTTATTGACTGGCAATTCGAATCCGGAAGAGTCGAAGAGAAAAGTGATAAGGCGATACTTTTCGTATCGACTCTGAAAATAATTTCACAGGGTCTGGACTCTGTGGACCAAGCGTTTTCGACATACCTTTCGAGTTACCAAAGTTCCCCGAGTAATATCAAGTCGAGCAAGCTCCTTCCGAAGTGGGAGAAGAATTACTTTGAGGACGATGAGGACAGGGAACTAATGAACGTCTACGAAGAACAGGATGATATATTCGATAGTACCAGCGAATCGTACCTATGGCCATGAATTTCTGGCCCAAAAAAATCACACTCTGATGTCAAACTGACCGACAAATGGACCAATCGATGCACGCTTCGACCGCTGAGATCGAGAGGGTGTATGAACACTGTCGCTTGTGGAATGTGTATCTATGGAGCTCTATGCTATCCAAAAGCAGTAAAGTCAAGCGGAATCAAAATCAACAGCGGAGTGGTGAGTGGATTCAAGCACTTCTCGCAGATGACATGTCGACCACTCCAACGGCGACATCACCGAAGGTTAATCGGACGGCTAAGAAAGGTACGCTCAGATTCCAGAAAGCAAAAACAGCTATTGACATATTGAATACGGTGTATCAGCTTGTTTCTGCTATCGGAGAAGCGAGTGAATGCATTAGGGATGTCGTGGAGGACCAAACTAACGATTGCCTCAAACACGGAGAGGAGCGTGTGCGTCGCTTATATACCGAACTACGCGCTCATTGTAAACGTATCCATGAAAGCATATCAGTCGGTGAAAGTGATACTGCGAAGAGTGCCGATGGCATAGAGAAGGTTGTTGAAAATTTAGCGCGCTTACCAAATGACGATGGAAGCATTGGGTGGCAGCCACTGTATCCATTCAGTATGCTTCGTAACATTGTTGACACGATCGCTAGACTGAGTGACAAGTCGTCGTGGGATAGAAGGAAGCTATTTGGAATACAATTATATGAGCTCTATCACTGGTGGGTTGCATTTTCGTATGTCGCTTTTCTGGTGGTTAACTTTTACGTCAGACCTCGAATTACTGAGGAGGCACGCACAGCAACGAGCTCACACGAAGCCCTCACAACGACTGCCACACGGAAGCTGACTATGGCAGATATATACAAGCCAGAGATTGTCACAAACTACCGAGAGTCGGTGGTGGTTAAACAAGGCAAGAGTAGTGTCAATGGACAATCTATAAAGCAATGGGGGTTGTTTGTTATCCGGGCGTTTGGTGAGGCTTTTGGTGGTCCAAAGTCGAACCGAGCGCCGAGTGAAATAGTCGATGGTATTTCAAAAATCAAGACACAGACTCAATGGTTGAGTGTCATCCTCTTGAACGTCGAGGACCGTGGTGTCATTACCGGGTCTGATGCGTGGAGTAGTGTGAGCGACGGACTCTTTGGCAACGCCGTATCAGCAGTCCCATTTAAGCAATCTACAACACCATTGGATATACTCAATACTCTGACGGAAGGCGTGGAAGCACAACTTAATGCATTTGTGACTCTACTGACACAATATCCTTTATTGGACCCGTTTTTAAATTGGTACATTATAATCATGACGATGGAGCCATTGAAAACACTGAGCGATCTCAAAAATGAAGTTCCAGCACCAATGGGTGAGCCTGCTAGCACCGGTGATGATTTGCTCGATCATAAGGCACTGGCGTTGCTCGCCACTTACAAGGATGTGACCACACATGCACTTGAAAACACCGACAATATCCAAGACTGGGATGTAGATCAATGGAAGTCGATGGTCAAGGCACTGCAGAACCAGATCGAATTGACTGAGTATCGATTGGGGGGCGATACTCATGCTCCGAGTCTGCGGAGAGGAAGTCGTGTAGATAGCGAGACCCTGGTCATGCTCCGAGAGAATAACATATACTTAGAGATGATTTGCAGGGCGACCAGCGGTGCTGTTGAGAGTCCAAATGAGAGTCAGTGAAAAAAATACAATGGAAACGGCTGTGGTGTACACACTCGCTGCTATCGCACACTCTAGACCCTGGTGAATGGCATGCAGGTGAATGGTGGACATTTTTTTCACACCAGTAAAGCAGACAACGAGAGATGGCCAGCACGCTTTTCAAGATCGTGGATACCGGTTCCAATGCCGTCATTTACGATACCGTCAACCACCTGCAAGTGCTCACAAGCACGGATGCATCCAGCTCCACGGCCGGTGGAGCCCTCACCGTGAGCGGTGGTCTTGCCGTCGCAAAGAGTGCCTATGTCGGCACCAGCATGAGCGTCGGCGGGGACCTTACCGTCACAGGCAATATCTCGGGTACGATCACCGGCTCACTGTCCTCGTCGAGTGCCATCAGCACCACCAACACCACAGATGCCACATCGACCTCGACTGGATCCATCACGGCCTCTGGAGGACTTGGTGTCGGCAAGAGTGTCTATGTGGGCAAGCAGCTCCAGATTGCCCCATCGACGGTAACAGCTGCCCCACCAAGTGCAACCGCTGGTCGAGTCTTTGGCATCGCGGCATCGACATTCACCGATAGCTCCACGGCAGCATCCGGGACCAACACGGCCTTCTACGACACCTATATCGGTCAGACCACCCTCTCTGCCACAAACACTGGCGTTACGACGACCACGGCTGCCACGGTGTATATTGCTGGTGCCCCGATCGCCGGCAGCAACGAGACACTCACCCGTGCCTATGCACTCTCGATCGGCGCCGGAGCCATCAACTCTGGTGATACGACCAACTCGACCTCTGCCTCGACGGGATCGATTGTGGTTAGCGGAGGAATCGGAGTCGGCAGCACCCAGAATTCAAGCGGTACGACCAACGGGGGCGCCCTTACCGTCGCAGGCGGTGCAGCGTTCGCCAAGGATGTCTACTGTGGCGGGACCCTCTCGACAAGCTCGGATGCCCGACTCAAGAAGCTCGGTCCGGAGCTGGAGCCCTTTGATACACTGGACGCCTTGAACACCATCCGGTGCCTGCGATTCCAGTGGAACCGTGATTTCGAGGAGGTGAGTGACCCGGAGTGGAACATTGGTCTGGTTGCGCAGGATGTGCAGGCGACCTTCCCGGAGCTGGTCAAGATCGGGTCGGATGGATTCCTGTCGGTCAACTATTCGAGTGCGGTTGCGGTGGCCCTGGCATCCATCAAGGCCCTCAACACCAAAGTCCAGAGCCTCGAGTCCAAGCTGGCATCGGTTTGAGGCAAAATGGGATGGGTCGGGCGAGATTGACATGGCCCGAGGGCGGGAAGAGCACACCCTCCAGGAGTGGTTGCTGGCGGATATTGGCGGGTTGGGTTTTGGCGGGCTGGGTTTTGGCGGGCTGGGTTTTGGCGGGCTGGGTTTTGGCGGGAATCCTGGCCCATAAATTCGGCTCGTTCTTAGGATGCTGTTTGCTCCCCAGGCAGTTGGGCAGCAGCAAATCTCAAGACCATAACGTAAGTGCATTTCCTTCCGTGATGATACCGCATGCATGTGCGTGTGTCATGCTGTGCGATGGCTAACATGACTCGGCACCTCCAGTCTGCACGTTCCATTCGCAGAAAGCAAAAATGATAATCGCAATAATGCTCCTCCTGGCCTTCGTCCTCTGGCCCATTGCCCACTGCCTACTTCATACTGCCTCTTCTACGGCCTATACTATCATTACCTACATTGCCTATATTACCTATATTGCCTGCTATCTTCCGGCACAAACCATCCTATCCATCGCATTCCGCGATTACTACGCGTCGCACGTCACTATCGACGCCTCAAGACATTCCTGCCCATCCATGGCACATCCGAGACCATTCCTGTCTCTATCGATCCACTCGAGCCTCGCTCGCGACACCAAGACCACCAAGCCCGATCCTCTCCCGACTCAAATGGGAACCACTCCTGGAACATGACTCTGTTGATTTGATTTGATTTGATTTGATAAGCCCTCTGCCGCCGCCCATCACCAACTGGTTCGCCAGTTGAGACCTCCAGCTCTGTCTGGAACCACCGTGGCTCTGTCCACACGCGAGACTGGTTCATTGGTCTTCGCTTCAACGACCATTGTGGTCGGGTTTGAACGCAAATTTGGCGGCGGCAGAGGCGGACCTATGCCCAAATTCACACGGCATACGGACACTGTATTCGATATTTCGCATGCAATTTACTGCAATACACATCGTTTGGCCTCTTCCTCTGCCTTTCTGGCCTCTTCCTCTGCCTTTCTGGCCTCGGCTCTCTTGAGGGCTTCTTCCTCTGCTCTCTTGAGGGCTTCTTCAGCTCGTCTGGCTTCTACAGCCCTTCTCTCTTCGGCCAATTTGGCTTGCTCTTCGTGGAAGGCGATCACTTCGGGACTCGAAAGGATGTTTGCTCCACGGGCTTGGCGTTCGGGATCAGGTGAGTTGCTGAGATAGCTGGCGAATGCAATCAGGACCTCGGGGTTGTTGGAGTAGATAGGCTGCGGGAGTGTTAGTTTGGTGCTGGTTGGTTTGGGATGAGTGAGTGGTTGGACTTACCAGGATGTGGCTGACAACTGGGTCGCTGGGAGGACCAAGGTAGAGCGGCAACTTGATGGTGTGAATTCCGTGGCGGATCCACTGGATGTTGTCGATTTGGATCCACTCGGGGGAGGTGAGCGTTGCGAGACGGTTGGTTGTTGGGGTAAAGTTGGGTGTTTGATCGAAAGAGCGAACCCATTGGCTGCCTTGGCGGACCCAGACGAATTCTTCGCGGGTGGTTGGTTCTTTCCAACCTGGGTTCCAGTTCCGCGAACTGATTGAGTTGCCATCGGGTGAGATCGCCACGGAGGTCACATAGTGTGTGTGTCCCTCGAGGGTGTGCTTCACCTGGCCAGTCGTGGCATCCCACACCTTGACGGTCTTGTCCATAGAGCCAGAGACAATCCACTTGCCATCGGGCGAGATCGCCACGGAGACCACCGTGTCTGTGTGTCCCTCGAGGGTGTGCTTCACCTGGCCAGTCGTGGCATCCCACACCTTGACGGTCTTGTCCATAGAGCCAGAGACAATCCACTTGCCATCGGGTGAGATGGCCACGGAGATCACCCAGTTTGTGTGTCCCTCGAGGGTGTGCTTCACCTGGCCAGTCGTGGCATCCCACACCTTGATGGTCTTGTCGCCAGAGCCAGAGACGATCGATTTTCCATCGGGTGAGATCGCCACGGAGTACACAGTATTTGTGTGTCCCTCGAGGGTGTGCTTCAAGCTGCACGAGACAGTATCCCACGTCTTGATTCTGTTGTAGTCCCCATTCTCCACAATTGCCACAAACTTGCCATCAGGTGAGATTGCCGAAGAATAGACCTTCCCCATGTGATCGGTGAAGGTTCTCGTGATCTCCCCGGTGCTGGCATCCAAATGCTTGATTGTCAAGTTAGTTTCGACAACTACGATGGTCTTGCCATCAGGTGAGATCGCCACGGAGTTAACATCTCTTGTGTGTCCCTTGAGGGTGTGCTTCAGTTGGCCAGTCGTGGCATCCCACATCTTGATGGCACCGTCACTGGTCCAAGTGGCAAACCAGGTCCCATCTGGTGAATGTAGTCATGACGGCAACCGATCCGAATTTCCTCGACCGGAGTATCCCATTCCTTCTTGACACCAACCGTAACCAAGAACGGGATCTTGTCCTCGAGTCGAGAGGCATATGTCTTGTAGATCGCGGTCTCCTTCGGTGTGAAGGCATACCCCGAGTTGTAGACCTGAGGTGCACTCTTGCTGATGGGATCGGCAAACTCCAGCACAAACTTGTGGATATCCTTGACCAGCTCCTGGGTCGATTGGTCGAATGTTTGCCCAGGTGTGTTCAAGACCATGTTCTCGAGCATACCAACCTGATTGGTCAGACCAGGGATCACGCCGATGAGGGAACCGCATTCGAGCCAGAAGAACACATGGCTTGAGAGGAATCTGGACAGTGTATCCACTAGACCGGATGGACGGTATTGTTTCCATGTATATCGATCGAGGGTGGTGTCGGTCATACACCAGACATAGTGTGTGATCCAATGGACGACGCTGTATCGGAGCGAGTCAGGTATCTTGGCTCTGACTAGGTCGTTGAAGTTTGGGATCATGTCGTGAAAGTCGTAGATCTCGCAAATGTTGACCACCGGTTCGTGCGAGAGGATCGACAGCAGGCACTGTGAGGCGAATGCCATATGAAACTTGGGGGTCACATGGAACGGCTCGTCAGCAGATTCCTTTCCGAGCAGGTAGGTGACGATCGACTTGTGCTTCTGGGCCTTAGCCAATGAGCTACCCTCCTTGTTGTGGCTCAGTTTGCCAGGATCGAGGACGGGTCCAAGCTCCTTGATGCATCGACGGACGACTCGGATGTCGATTCCAAAGAGATCGGCAATCATTCGGATGGTCAGGGGAGACTGTGATGTTGCGATGGCCGAGCTTATCAGCGCGAGTTGGAGTTGATATTTGGACTTTGCATAAACGCTAGCAAAGGCACGCTGATAACCAGTACTGTCGTTACCATCAACGATCGCGAACCAGAGGTCAAAAACATCGTCCGCATCCTCGTCCGAGTCAAAATCGATCGTGGTATGGAAATTGAGCAGGTGTTGCACATCTGCCGGGTTTTTGACGGGGACTGGCTCAGATGCCAATAATGATGCAATTGGAGGAGTTCGTGAAGACGATGGCCCGGAAAATAAAGCTCGGGGAGATGAACAGTCTTGAGACGACTCGAATGAAACGGAGCTCCGAGGGGCGATGATAGTGGGCCTATACTCTCCGTCTTGAGCGGGATAGAGCTCTGTGGACTGGCGGAGGATGGCGAGGATCTCGGGGAACTTGGGTCGCTGGGAGGGGTCTTGGTGCCAGCAGCGCTCGATGAGGGCACGGATGTCGTCGGGAATGCCGTCAAACTGCTTGGGGCGAACTCCTCGGAGGACAAGGCGCTCGACGACACTCTCCCTCATCGGCTGTCCATCGATGGTGACCCAGATGGGCTTGCAGTCGTTGAAGACCTCGTAGAGGGTGACGCCGAATGCATACACATCGGTAGCCTTGGATGAGCCGGTAGGACGCTCGTCATCGAGCATTTCCGGTGCAATATACTCGAGAGTGCCGCCTGTCGGCTGGTCGCGGCGGGTTCGATTGGCCGAGGCCGAGGTGTGCTTGGTGCGGGACATTCCAAAGTCGGTCACCACAGCATTGGATGAGCCATCCAGCAGCACATTGAGGGACTTGAGGTCGCCGTGGACAATGTTGTTGCCGTGGAGATAGGCCATGCCCGAGGCAACCTCATAGAGAAGGCGGATCTTTTCACCCAGAGGACGAGGGGTGGGTGCGGTGGCAAAGTGGTTGCGGAGGGTGCCGTTGGGCATGAACGGCGAGACCATGAAGGGTTTAGTGGCTGTGTCGCAGGCGCCGAGGAGTGGAAGGATATGGGGGTGACTGAGTCTGTGCCAGATGCCAATCTCACGGCCAAAGTCGGCGAGTTCGTTCTGGTTGTAGCCCCTATAGAGCTGCTTGATGGCGACAGGGGCGCCATAGTACGAGGCCTTGAACACCTCGCCAAAGCCACCGGCTGCGATAGGATTGACTGACCGGTCGGTGATGGCTTCTTCAGGGATATACCAGGGTTTGTCGGCCATGGTTGACAACGGGAGACGGGACGAGGACTGAAGGAGGCGAAAACGGAGGGATACCCGCTGGACGAAGAGAAAGGAGGCAATCCTCTCTTATATTGCCAGAAAATGCGCCACCGGGGTGGATGTCGCCAACCGGGCTCAGCCATGTCCATACACGCCGGGCTGGTGATACCAGGCTCCTCTCCAGCTGTTCGATACACGACTGCAGTGTATTATTTGCATCGAGGTATGATAAGTCGTCGAACACCATATCCTTTTCAGACTGGAAGCGAGGGGGTTGGACACCGGAGTAGAAGCGACCTGCACGACGGATCGGAGCGGGAGCAGGAGAAGGAGAGAGCTGGGCCACGAAGCTGCGGAGGTGTCATGAACGCTGACGACCCCTCACGACGAGCTAAGATCGGTGATGCGCCTGGAAGGGTTGAGGGCATCATCCTGCTCATGGAGGAACTTGGAGAAGTCCTAGAGAGAACGGGCGTTCTCAGCAGACTGGACGATGACGGCACGGATGGCCTGAAGCTCGGGCTCGGAAGTGCCGAGGGAGAAGGTGTGTGTGGGCAAGCCAGCCTGGTCTGGCCTGGTCGCAGGCAGAAACGCGAGCAAAAATGAACTTTCGGAGTGGGTGGCGCGCCAAAATACGAACCACCACGAAGCAAAACCGCCTATTTCCAATCGCGGGGATCGAACCTGGGTTGCCAGTAGGAAGGCCACCAAGTCGTTTGAATGACATAAGGTTCAGTGGTATGTGTGTGTTTTGTTTTCAGGAAGAGCACGTACGAGGAATTGAACTCCGGACCCACCGTGTCGGTGGCACGCGCTATCGAGTGGACTAAACTCGCTCCTTGCCTGACATGGCGCTACCACCACCTTTCACCCTTCTCACCACACACGTGACTCCAGACCACTCATTTGGGTCAAATGCTCAGGGACAATGGATGTCTCTGAGCCTCGTAGACTCACAGATGATCAATGGAGAATTCAAGAACAATGTATTTCAATTATCGACCAGACATACGCTTACTGGCTGGCCTGAGTAGCCGGGAAAGCAGCGACATACGAGCTTCCATCAGGAGCAATGCCGACCGGGGGTGCGGTGCTGGGCTGCTGGGCGACGACCGGCTGTGTCTGAGCGGGAGGTGCTTGCTGAGCAATGACCGTGGCGACGGGGGTGGCATCAGCGGCCGCAGAGACCGGTTGCTTCTGAGGGCGGGGCAACGCCGAAACCTTTCCGGTAGAGGTGGAGGCGCCGCTGAACCAAGGGCAGAACTTTCTCGCCGCCACATAGCTCACACCCACGACGACAACGATGATGATGCCCCAGAAGATGTACGGGTTGGACGAGATGTAGTCGGTATAGTCAGAAAACGCCATGCTGAGCAATGTATTGTCTTACAGATAAGTCAATAAAAAAAGTTTGCAGCAAACACCACGGCGCTCATTCCATCTGGCGCAAGGCGAGCTCAGCACCTCTGGCGTACAATTCCTTGGCCACCTCAGGGTTTCTGGCAAAACCCACACCATCGGAATAGCGGCGAGCCAAGTGTCGCATCGCCGAGGGGAGTTCCTTTGTGGTGTTGTTGATGATGGCGTTGACTTGGTTGTCGTCAAAGTCTTTGAAGTATTTGAGGCTGATCTCCTCGAAAGAGAACTTTGACCCAAGTGTGGCGGCTTGAACGTGCAATTCGAACGCCTTGGCAATGGAGCGACTGGTACCACGGCCAAAATGGTAGCATGTTGCGAGTCCCGAGATACCCTCGGCAAACGACTGACTCGCTGCCTTGGAGAAGAACTCGAATGCTTTGTGGTAGTCCTTCTCTACACCATCACCCTCGTAGTATGCACAGGCGATGTTGTACTGTGCACTGACATGTCCTTGGTCGGCGGCTTTCTTGAACCATGAAAATGCGACTTGGCTGTCTCTGGTGATGCCGATGCCATCGAAGTAGAGTGTGCCAATGACATTCTGAGCACAGGCCAGACCACCATCGGCTGCGAGAACAAGCCATTTGAGACATCTGGCCGAGTCCTTGTCGACATATATGCCATTGAGGTAACACATCCCAACCTCGAAGCAGCCGGTGAGGTTCTCCGCCTCAGCAGCCTTTCGGAAGTTGCAGAATGCTTCTTGGTGATTCTTGGGGACTCCGATGCCATCGCGATAGCATCGGCCAAGACGAAACTGTGCCTCGGCGTTGTTCCTCGCGGCCAGTATAGAGTACGCTTTCGCAGCCAGCACAAGATCTTGCTGGTCGAGGATATCGTTGGTGAGATATTGCTCGATCGGTGCGGTTGATCCATTCGGCAGCTTCTCCAGACACCCAGTCAGTAGCCTGGCGGCTCTCACATGGTCGAATTGGGAGACCAATGCCATTCTGGTAGCGTAACTCCCAGTGCATACTGCTGAGGGTAGATGACCATGCTTGGAAGCGTGGATGAACCACTTGGATGCGATGACGTCGTTCTTTTCGACGCCATCTCCCTTAGCGTAGTGGTAACGCTAATTTTGCCATGGAAGAGACACATCCAGTATTCGCAGCATTGACCAAGGCCACGATGAAGCTCCTCTGTGGCTGTGGGCCAGGTGGTCTGGGGTGCGCTGATGTGATGTTCTCTTGAGCATTGCCGAGTGAGCTCTTCTTGGCGATCTGGGCGAATGTTACGGGCGGTGACTTGCGTTTGGCCATGATGGAGTGCGATGCGAGGGGAAGCGTCTGCTCGCAACCCACCACCCGACACCGATATCAACCGGACACCCTTGCACGCCGCACTCGCCGCTCCTGAGCACGTTACACCGATTTCTATAAAATAGCTATATTAATTATTAATCTTCCACCGCTTGTCACAGGTCAGACAGTGGGCGTATATGGTGCTGGCCTCGTCCGAAGAGCGATGCTGGGCCAGGATGAACTCGGTGTTGTATGAGTCTCTGCCCATGCGAGCACAGTCGGTGCATTTCATCTGTCCGTCGGCTCCTCCGGACTTGCCGTTTGCCGCTGCTGCCGCCGTCGTGCCGGTGACCCCCTGGTCTTGTGCCAGCCAAGCGTCTGGACGAAGGTTCTGGTGTGTCAGATCATCCAGCCGGGAAGGATCTTGAATGACACCCGAGTCGAGCAAGCCGACGATGGCCTCCAGGTTCGACAGCATCATGATGGCGCGGGACTTGTATGCGTCTCGGAACTGCGGGTTGATCCAGCTGCACACGCCCTTGTAGGTTGTGGTGGCATAGCGATAGATGCTCTCTTCCAAGACCTCGGCATGGTCGGGCGTCTTTGCCTGGAGGGTCTGCAGGGCGATGCTACGCGGCGAGTCCATTGGGTGCTATTGCATATGCCGAGGATGAAACCCTTACAGCGTTTTTTCTGACACACCCTTCGCAGCAGACCAATGTCAAGTCAAATCTGGATCATCGTGGCCGTTATAGCGCTGTGCTGCGTCTGCTCATCGCTCCTGACTGCGGGCGGAGGATTTGGACTCTACCAGTACAACAAGACCCACTCGACAACACCATGGTCCTGCGTCTACGTCCCGACCATCAAGATGTATACCGTTGCACGCATCAACCAGAACAACGCCGAGTGCATGTACAACACTGACGGCAATGGCTGCTATTATTTCCCAGTGAATCCAGGTGCAGCCACAGGTGATGGTAGTGTCAGTCCGATGGATGAGTGTGCTAACATGATCCAAAACGTACCCACCCCGACCACACTGGCTTCCCAGCAGACGCTGAATCTCGACATTTACACCTGCGGACCCAACTCGACCAACTACAAGCTCTGGAACCGCACAGGCTACGAAGCAGCGAACGACCCGTGTGATGTCATTTTGAACAGCGACAATCGCTCGATCGTCAATATGCTCTTTGCACCGAGCACGACCTCCATCAACTCGGCATACCCACCACCTGCGGCTACTTCTTGAGCTTGCTCACGATGGATGCTGGTGATGGCATACCACCCGGTCCGCTGCTGCCGCTCCCAGAATCGATGCTTTGGTAAGCATAGTACCCGATGGCTGCAATCGACGAGATGCAGCAGCAACAGCAGAGGCATGCAGCAACCAGGGCAATGATCGCTGTCGAGTCGAGACCGGAAGTCGTCTGGTCAGACGAGAACTGACTCGATGTCTTGGTTGTATTGCCCTGTGCGATTTGAGTGATGGCTTTGTTGTCGAGCATGCACTGCTGGTATGATTTGTTGGAGTTGGACTGAATGATGCCGATTGCTGTGGCACAGGGTGCGAACTGGTTCTTTTGGATAGCGGAAAGCTGTGAAGCACACGAGTTCTGCAGGTTCAGGTATGTGCTCGTGTCCATGTTGGTGCTGACCAAGTTGCAGTTGTTGTTGGAGCTGGAGTTGCTGCCAGAGAGCAGGCCCTGAGCCTTCTGGATGGCGGATGCCACAGCCTGGCTATCCACGCTGTTGGTCTGGGCCATGAGTGTCTGGACCATCGATGTCATGGTGCACTGCTGAACGGCGTCATTCACATTGGTCTGGCTGATATTGGCCATGCTGCAGTCGTGGGTCTTGCAGTACTCACACTGTGAGTTGTCGATGACGTTTGTCTGGTAAGCGGCCATGTTGTTGGAGCAAGCGTTGACGATGTTCTTGACGTCCGAGTCCGACATGGTGGTGCCGATGATATTGCGGGTCTGGTTGCTGACTTGATTGCTTCCGCTGTCAAACATACTCAAGGGGTCGAATGCCTTGACGACATTTGCGAGGCCTCCGGCAGCGGCCGTAATATTGTCAGCGGTAGATGAGATGGTCTTGCAGGCTTCTGCGGCATTAGCGCCAAACATGTTCTTTCCGGTATCGGCCTGCTCGAGCGACGGAGATGGATCGACAAACATGTAGTATCCGAGGATGATGATCACGGCCAAGTATCCAAATAGGTACACTGGAACGGGCATCTCTTGCAATGGAGGGTGTGTGGCTACCATCGGGCGACAAAAAAACGCAGTAAGGCCTTCGATACACATGTACAGCATGACGCACCAGCGATGGAGTTGCCACTTGAGGTCTGGGGTGAGATCGCCTCGTTCCTCGACATTCGATCGTGCTTGGCACTGACACGCACCTGCCGCCGATTCCTCGCATTTCATCAACCTGCATGGGAGGATACGATCTACCAGTGCTGCATCAACACCCGCAGCCTCTCGCTGATCCAAGTGATCATGCGACCAATCCCGGTTCTGTGGCGGAACGACAGCGTCCTTCGACACTACACGCGCTTCAGCTCGATGATGCACAAGGAAGCAATGGTCTGTGAACTGCTCCGGCGTAGCCCCACATCCACTAACGATCCCGGTTTCCGAATTCTGGAAATGCTGCTCGCGTGTGGAGTGTCGCCGCACGGAGATATTGCTGCCCGATGCATCATGTGCATCCAGAACCACGATGTCTTGGCACGTATCGTCCCTGTGATGACAGCCAACTGTGCCCGCAGGGGCGAGGAATCACTGGCGTTGTTTGCCAAGACCGCAGTCGAACGAGCGATACAGACGGGTCGCCACGAATTCATTCAAGCCTTCCTCGGGCAAGTGACACTCGATCTGGTGGACAGCATGCACTACTTTGACTGGGATCTCATCAACGAAGCCATCTATGCCGAGAGCACGATCGTGCTGGATCTCTTCTTCCAACACCAGTGGCCTCGCCCCAGGCAGGATATCGTCCAGCAAGCTGCCATCATTGGATCCAAGCGCAGCAGTGCTGTCGTTGTCGAATGGGCACTCGGCCACAATCAACTGGACGACCCTCGTGTGCTCCTCGGCCACATTATCAGCCTCTCTCCCGAGATCCACGACCTGCTTCTCCGATTCTTCCCGAACGAGACGACTCGTCTCCTGAAGCGGCTCCTCAAGTCACATCCAAACTCCGACCCGCAGCCCTTGATCTACTACTGCGTCTGTCGATCGCCGCAGATCGACGCGGACGCCCTGGTGCTCACTGCGAGATACCAGAAACTCGAGCTCTTGCGATTCATGCTGGAGCAGATGAATCCGGAATCGTACGGGTCGGATCTGTGGTTCGACCTCCTCTGCAGCTCGGGACACAGCAACGCAACCGTGGCATTCGTTCTGCACCACCACTGCTACAGCACCAAGGAGCAAGTCGATGCACTGCGCCGATTTGTGGTGTTTGGATTCGAGCCTGGAACCAATGTGATTCTGGACATGCTCGACGATCGCGATCTTCCCGACGACATCTTGTTCCGGGCATACTTCAACATCAGCGAGTTCACTGGGATCTGTGTGTACACCCTGCTGCGTCGGGTGCTGCACATCCCCAGGATCATTGGATTCCAGGAAATGGGCGAGACCGTCCTGGAGCGGGTGATCCGCTTGCGAATGTGGTCGCACATCGTGCCTCTGGTGGATGCCGGGGTGCGGGTGTGCAATTCGCATGTGTTGCTGGCGAATGTGTATGCATGTCCCAACCGCATTTCGTGTAAGCTGGTCGTGAATGCGCCCCAGGAGGGTGAATAAAAGTCAGCTCTCTCTTGTAGAGCATCACATTCTGCGTCTGGTCCCAAGAATGTACATGATTGATCAGATCCCCAAAACCATGATCCCACAGGACGCCATCCGCAATGCGGGGTGTGAAGTTGAGCCCAGATACACGGAGAGCACGCACACCGACTACCCCGGCCTCGTGCTGACCAGCAAGTGCAACGGACGAGACAACTTCCAGGCGTACATCCAAAGCGCCAAGGGTGACAAGATCCTCTATCCATGCAATCCCAAGGAGATCAACGACATACCACAGGAGGGTGACGGGCTCGGTAACATCGTGTCTGCCCATGCTGCTTCCGACGGCACGCTGATCCGCTTGGGTCACATCGGCGGCAAGTGGATCATGAGTTCCAACACATGCATCAATGCCCGAGACGCTCGCTGGGGTAGTTTCAAGAGCTTCTATACGCTCTTTGTGGATACGCTGAAGGAGCGTAAGCTGACTTACCAGGATTTCATTCATAGCCTTGACCCGAGCCGCACCTACCACTTTAGTCTCGAGCACCCGGAGAACCGCAACGTGATCTTCTATCCGAACCCACGAATTGTCTTCCTGAGCTGTGCCGATGCCAGCACGGGTGAACCAGTCCTTTACTCACGCGTATCGATGCAGCCACCCACAGGGACTGAGTATCCGCCGATTGTGCTCTCTGCCAATATCCGCGGAGTCATTTACACTGCCCAAGATGGACGAGTCTACAACCACGATCTGCCTTGGTACAAGCGAGCCGGTGAACTCAAGGGGAACGAGAAGAACCTGCTGCACGCCTACTACCGGGCCTGGTGCAATGGGAACGGCGAAGAGTTCATGCGACTCTTCCCGGATGTTGGCTTCAGTCAAAAAAAAGCCAATCTCTATATCCAGCACTTTCTTCGGCTCGTTCTGCAGCTGTATCGCAGAGTCCATGTGCAGCGGGTGTGCAAGGACGATGTGCTTTTGGACCGTGGCAGTAACGTCGGCCTGTTTGAGATTGTAGACCGCATGCTGGAGGTCTACAACGAAATGGGCACACCCATGCGACTCCCGGAGACGGCGACGGTGGTGGGTACATTTAGCGGACGTTTTATTCATGATGCCATGCGAAACGTCCTGTTTGTGGATCTCTGAACTGAAACTCAGAAATCAGCTTCGAGGTCAAAGACCTGAGGCACACCACCCAATACACCGGCCTTTCTGTACTCGCCCACGCGCTTTTCGAAAAAGTTAGTCTTGCCCTGGAGAGAGATGAGCTCCATAAAGTCAAAGGGGTTGAGAGCGTTGTAGAGCTTGGGGTAGCCGAGAGCGACGAGGAGGCGGTCGGCGACAAACTCAATGTACTGCTTCATGAGAGTGGCGTTCATACCGATGAGGGCACATGGGAGAGACTCGGTCATGAATTCCTGTTCGATGGCGACGGCGTCCAAGATGATGGCCGTGACGGTCTCGGCCGGGGGCTTCTCGGTGAGCTTGGAGTAGATCAAGCAGGCAAAGTCAGTGTGGAGACCTTCGTCGCGCGAGATCAGCTCGTTGGAGAAGGTCAGGCCGGGCATGAGGCCGCGTTTCTTGAGCCAGAAGATGGAGGCAAAGGCACCCGAGAAGAAGATGCCCTCGACAGCGGCAAAGGCGAGGAGGCGCTGGGCAAAGGGGGCGTCTTGGTCCTCGATCCACTTGATGGCCCAGTTGGCCTTCTTCTGGATGCAGGGGATGGTCTCGATAGCACCAAATAGGCGAGTGCGCTCCTCCGTGTCCAGGATGTAGGTGTTGATCAGCTGGGCGTACATCTCCGAGTGGATGTTCTCCATCATGATCTGGAACCCGTAGAAGGCGCGGACCTCGGGGAGCTGGGTCTCGGCATAGAAGCGGCCGCACAGGTTCTCGTTGACGATACCGTCCGAGCCGGCAAAGAAGGCGAGGATGTGCTTGATGAAGAAGCGATCGTTGTCGGTGAGCTTGTGCTGCCAGTGGGGCGGGTCTCTGGCGAGATCGACTTCCTCGACGGTCCAGAAGGAGGCCTCGGCTTTCTTGTACATGGTCCAGATGTCATTGTACTGGATCGGGAAGAGCGTGAAGCGCTTGGAGCTGGGAACGAGGAGGGCGTGGTCAAAGGACGACATATCTGGCATTGGTGCAGAAATTGTACTAAAGGAAAAATCACACATGTGAGGTATAGGTCCTCCCAACGGCAGACCGACACCCGGCTTTTAAACCCCATCCCGACCAGAACGACCATGTCCTCCCACGCCGACCACGATGAGCCTGCGCAGTTTTCACCCCCCCAGAGTCCAAACTCCACTCCGCGATCCCGACCGGAGACGGAGGTTAGCGACGATGTTGACCCCGACCCTGTCCTCGAGACGGGGTCCGTCGTCCGCAGCAGCAACAACGATCCCCGCCTCGAGATGGAGGTCACCCGATTTCGCCGGGAGATCGAGGAGTATGCCAGCCTGACCGGGCAGGTGGTGGATGTGCGCGGCCAGGTCAAGATCCTGCAGGCACGCATCAAGGAGCTGGAACCGGGTATCCAAAAGTTCATGCGAGATAACGGCGTGGATGCGATCGACTTGCCCAATGGCAGCATCAAGCTCCAGTCGAGCACCCGCATGGCACCGGTCAAGAAGGAGAATATCATTGACCACCTGTGCCGCACCATGCCCAAGGACACTGTCGAAGCCCTCGTCGAGAGCCTCTGGGCATCGCGCGAGAGCACCACACTCGAGAAGATCAAGCTGACCAAGGCCAAGAAGCAAAAGACGCAGTGAGAGGAAGAGCTCAGTTGGGCACACCAGATGTATTGGATTCAATATACTTGACCACTTTGGTGACAGTAATCTTTGTCAACCCGACGACACTCAGTATGGCAGGGGTGAGATCGGGCAAGTGGAGTGCAATGCACCCAGCGGCAGTGGAGACCGGGGAGAACTGCTCCATTGAGCCGGTGGCAACAAGAGATTCGACCCTGTGTACAATCGTACGCTGCTGGTCTCCAAAGATGCCGAGTTTGTTGCAGTACATCTGAGCGTGATCGGCAGCGGACATGGGTGCGACTGAAGGATGGCCGTGGATATCCAGGAGGATGCTGCAGCCCTTGGTGAGGAATCTCAACGGGACATGGAATTGCTTGACAAGCTCGCGCTGACCGATGGGTGAGTTGGCCCGTTCAAAGGCAAAGTAGAAGCAGGCGATTTGAATACCGATACGGGTGTCGCCGCGATAGAGGACATGGTCGCGATTGGATTTGATGGATGGGCCCGGTTTGAGCTTTGCCATGGTGTCGACGTAGATGGCGGCGGCCGACTCGGTGATGTGGTTGTGGATCTTGAAGCTGTCACCGAGGGAACGAATCTCGCGCAAGTACTTGGAGCGAAGACGGTCCGAGCTGGAAAAGGTGGCCCAGAGATGGTAGCGCTTTCTCTTGGACATGCCGTCGCCGTTTCGGATGTACGATGTGGCAGGGATGGTTTCCATAGCCATCAATGCACTGGAATCGCCAAGGAGAGGGCGGTTGAAGCAGATGCCACACAGCGCACATGCCTCGAATCCGTTGTTGTCGATCGTGTTGCCGTTGCGTTCGCAGTCGCAATCGCACTTGGAAGGTGATGGTGGTGCTGGTTCGGTGATGAAACTGAAGCTGTCGCTGTCAATGTCGATGCATTGAGACCAGATGGTGTCGATGAGCGATTCGTCGAGTGCTATGGGTGCGGATGGCATGTCGGGGAGTCGTCGTCAATGATATTCTGGTACGGATTGCTTAGAGTGATTTTTTTCGATCGCTCACAGGCAGGCTAGCGAACATGGATCCGGCCACTATCCTTGCGATTACGAACACTATATGTGGGACTCTGCTCATTGTCTCAGAGACCCTGCCGTTCATGCGCAACTCGCCCTACAACGGCATCATCGAGACCCTGGCGAGTCTCATGCTCGGGTGGAGACCCCCTGGTCCCACAACAACCGCAACCACGACGACAGGGCCCTCCACCGGTCCTGTGGTCTATGTCGCTCCGATTCCCCCGGAGCCAGCGCCGTCTCCGCCCACAGCAGCTGCGAGCCCGGTGGGAAGTCCAATTCCGTTCGCCACCACGGTGGTCACGACCACCACATCGACATTTTCGCACTGAGCCTCAGCCTGTGAAAAATTCACAGTAAAGAAAACCATACTAGTATAATCAGCAGGCGTCCTGAGACAACCCCAGACACAAGCACGCCGACATGATGATGGACTGTGACGACCAACCGCAGCAGCACCGAATGACATATCACACGCTGGACTATGACCGCCTCCTGGAGGTGTCCACGGTCAAGTCCAATGTGTTCAAGAACATAGTGGAGGCCCTGAAGGTAGTCATCACAGAGGCCAACCTGATTTTCACACCCGAGGGGATCCGGCTGGCTTCCGTGGATACCCGCAAGTACGCCCTGATCCATCTGGGGATCGACAGGGACGCCTTTGAGATCTACCACGTCCCACACAAAGTGGTCGTGGGCCTGGACATGATCCATCTCCACAAGATCTTCCGCACGATCGTGGCCAATGACACCCTGACGTTCTTTGTGGACAAGTCCAACACCTCCAAGCTCGGCTTGCTAATCAAAAACTCGGAGCGGAAGGCGGTCAACAAGTTTATGATCCCGATGCTGCAGCTGCCAGAGTACGCTGTCTGCGACATCCGCGAGTTTGAGCATGCTCCGCCCGAGATCCACAGTGGGGACTTTCAAAAGATCTGCCGGGACATTGCCTCCATGGGGACGGAGGTTATTGACATCACCCTGTTCAAGAAGCAGCTGATCTTCAGCAGCCGCGAGAGCGTGATCGAGCATGAGGTCCATGTCGATGTGCTGAACCACACGGCGATGGGCGGAACCGGGGCGGAGACGGACATTATCCAAGGGACTTTCTTCCTCAAGTTTCTGGTGGGGTTCTCCAAGGCGGTGCACTTATCTCCGCGGGTCCGCGTGATGATACAGAACAGCTGCCCGCTCATACTAGAATACCAGATCGAAGCTCTGGCAAAGTCATCCCTGAAGTACGTCTTGAGCCCCGTCAAGACGGGGGACATGGGCGGGGCTGTCTGACCGCGCTAATCTCCGCCCGCGAAGGGGGAAGGCCAGCCGCACCGATCGCCGCGCATGGCCAGCGCGACCTCCCGGACTCGGACAGGGAGCCCCACATAAAAGCCGCATCCACCGGCCTCCAGCAGCACCACACCACCATCGACCAACGCACTCCATTGAGCACTCTTCCACCATTCAGCACCTTCATCGCTACTACCAGCGCTACCACCAGCAACCGCTCCACGTCCGTCTTCTGACACCCCTCCTTGACTTTGCCATTCTTGTATCCGGCGCCTATCTGCTTGCCAAACTTGCCTACGCCCTCATCTACATGTCTCTCATTCTCTTGGTTGCCCTTCTTGTGATCGGTTTGCCCTTCATTTCCGCTGCCCTTTTCGCTACAGCATGGCAAGAGTCTTAATCACATCCGGTCCTTACAGTGGCTTCACTGGCACCATTTCTTCTGCCTATAGTTTTGTTGATCGTGACTCTGATTCCCCCAACACCTTCAGCTCTGTGATCATGGTCAGGTTGGATATCCACCCCGATCAAGAGATCAGACACAACGGAGGCTGGCGCTTCTTTGATGTCATCTTCAGACATCAAGGAGTCGTCACCTTTGGTACGATGATCCGTGACTCGAGAACCTGGAACGTGTTCTCCTCGAACGGATTCTATCACGTCCGTGTCGGCAACAGCTCCATCCGTGTTGCCATCAAGGACATCATCCACACGACTGTGGTTTCCTACTCCCTCGATGCCCTCGGTATCGACTACAACCCTTCAATCGAGCCCGTCCCAGAGAACCTCAAGAGCGGCATCCATCACCCCTACATCCAGAACAATCGCAAGCGTGCTCCTCCTGGTGCCCTGTGAGGAGTGAACAAGCGCAAGGACGAAGACCAAGTGCTTGGTATGAGCTTTATTAGCTTTTAGCCCCGAACACCAAAGAACAAGTTTTGTTCGAACTGGTGTTCAACATAGGCTCAGACATGCAGGGCTATTTATAGACCGGGAGAAGGTCGAGGGGCAAAAGTGGGCGAGAAGGGTGGAGCATCACAGAGAAGCGAGAAGGGGGTGCGAGAGTGGCTGGTGTGCAAGCGAGAGAGGCTTGGCACAGCCCGGGGACATGTGCCGAGCGGTGGGGGAGGCAGGAAACCAGTAGACGCGGGTGGCAACGGCGCGTGCTCATGCATGGGGGCAAACAAACACGTGGGGACTCATGATTGGTGCGGAGGGAGAGAGCATGCGGGACAATCTCATTGGTCCGTTGTGATGCTGGTCATCACACTATCTCCTCCTTAAACTACGGCGTGTTCCATCTTGAGTTCTCCTGGGGCCAGGCTTGTCTGGGTAGCGTCGGTGGTACTCCGCGGCCACCGTTGGGGCAAAGACAATGTCGGCGGGCTCCCAACTTCGATCGGTGACCGGGTAGCCTTTCCAATCGATGAGATAGTGCAGCTTTCCGCGCACGAACTTGGAGTCTAAGATCTCTTCGACCTCCCACTCCAAGTTCCCATCGATGACCACCGCAGGGGGCGGCGCTTGCACCCGACCCGGAAGCGAGTTCTTCTTGTAGGGCTCAAGAAGAGACACATGGAACACCGGGTGCACCTTTATGTCCTTTGGCAAGTCCAGGCGGAAAGCCAATGTCCCGACGGCCTCGAGGATGGTGAATGGTCCAATCCTCTGGTAATCCAGCTTCTTGCTTGGGCGAGTGGTGCTGATGTTACGAGTCAGCACCCAGACTTGATCGCCCGGACGCAAGTCGGGAGCCTGGGACCTCCGGAGATCTGAGAAGTGCTTGTAGTCAGACTTTGCCTTCTCAAGATTCTCCTTCAACAGTGCCAGGTTCCGCTGGAGATGTTCAACCCTCTCCGTGGCAGAGGGAACATCAGGGCCGCCAGCGATAACGGGGACTTCGAACCTTGGGTGGAACCCATAGGTTGCCAAGAATGGCGAGGCATGTGTTGACGAGTTCTCGAGGTTATTGTAAGAGAACTCGGCCAACGGCAGCAGCTCGGCCCAGTCATCTTGCTGATACGACGTGTAACAGCGCAGGTATTGGTTGATGACCTGGTTGACCCTCTCAGTCTGTCCATCGGTCTGGGGATGGAAGGCCGTGGACAGACTGGTTTGGATCCCGAGCTGCGTGCAGAGTGCCTTCCAGAACCGAGAGGTGAACTGACTTCCTCGGTCTGAAACCACTGTGTCGGGGAGGCCATGGAGACGAAAGACATTGTCGAGGAACAGTGACGCAGTCTCCTCCGCCGACGGCAGTGAACGCCAGGACATAAAGTGTGCCATCTTTGTGAGGCTGCATACCACCACAAAGATGCAGGTGTGACCCTTGGACTTTGGCAGATCAGTGATAAAGTCCATGGTCAGTGTCCCCCAGGGTCGATCGGCTGTCTGGAGTGGCAACAGGAACCCAAACGGCTTGTGTCGCGGAGCTTTCGAGCGTGCACAGGTGTCGCACGTCGAGACGTACTCTTTGACATCTTTCCGATAGGTTTGCCACCAAAACTGTCGCGATACCAGAGCCAGAGTCCGTCGGATGCCTGGATGACCCACAGCGACTGGGTCATGGCACGACTTGAGCGCCGGAACTCGGCACGACTCTGGGACCACAATCCTGTTCTGGAAGGTGAGGTACTGGCCATTCCAGACGAACTTCGGGTCACGACGGTATTTGTCTAGACCGGGATCCCGAGCCTGCTCTTCGGCTATGAGCTGCAGCAAGTCCACAGGGTCACTGCGACTTGCAACCGAAGAGCGGGCGTCTCTGCTTCGGAGCACGCGTATCACCGCGGCAGGATCGAGAAGCAGAGGCGGATCCCTCGACACGGAGGCCGACGAAGGGATGTAGTCCGAGCGACGAGACAGGGCATCGGCCTTGCCGTTCCTCGCACCAGGACGGTACTGGATGCGGATGTCGAACCGAGACAAGAACTGGGACCACCGTGCATGGCGCTGGTTTAGGATGCGAGCCGTCGCCAGGTACTCCAAGTTCTTGTGGTCGGTCAGAACGGCAACGGGATGCTGGGCGCCTTCGAGGTAGTGTCGCCACGCCTCGAAAGCCTCCTTGATCGCCAACAGCTCTTTCTCGTATATGCTGTAGTTACGTTCAGCATTCGAGAGTGTCCGCGAATGGAACGAGCAAGGATGAAGGCGATCATCAGCACCCCGCTGGGAGAGCACGCATCCAAGCGCAAAGTCCGACGCATCTGACTCTACGACGAACGGCTTGGATGGGTCCGGATGCACCAGAACGGGCTCCGAAACGAAGGCATCCTTCAAGGATCTGAATGCTTTATCGGCTTCGCGGGACCACTGGAAGCCATGCGTCTTCCGGAAGAGCCGAGTCATGGGCCCCGCGATCTTTGCGTATCCATCGATGAAGCGTCGATAGAAGTTCGCAAACCCGACAAAGGATCGAAGATCCGAGATGTTGCGCGGTATGGGCCAATCCAAGATCGCAGAGAGCTTGGATCGCTCCATACCGATGCCCTCGGGCGAGACCATGAAACCAAGGAACGAGACCGAGGTTTTGGAGAACTCGCACTTCTCCAGCTTGCAATACAGCTTTGCAGCTCGGAGCTTCGAGAGGACCTGCTTGACGTGCTCTACATGCTGCGACGGGTCAGCACTGTAGATCAAGATATCGTCAAGATACGCAATTGCGAACTGGTCCAACTCGGTGCGCAGGACGTCGTTGATGAAGTGCTGGAACGTCGCTGGCGCGTTGGTGAGCCCAAAGGGCATCACCAAGTACTCGAAGTGCCCATATCGAGTACGGAAAGCTGTCTTCCACTCGTCCCCGGAGCGGATGCGCAGCAGATTGTAGGCTCCACGAAGGTCCAGCTTAGTGAACACCTTCGCGCCTCGAAGTCGGTCCAGCAGCTCGCCGATCAGCGGTAAAGGGTAACGGTTCTTTACCGTGATACCGTTCAGTGCGCGGTAGTCAACGCAAAGACGAAGTGAGCCGTCCTTCTTCTTGACGAAGAGGATTGGCGAGCCTGCTGGGGACGACGAAGGACGAACGAATCCCTTGGCAAGATTCTCGTCGAGATAGTCACGCAGAGCGTGAAGTTCGGGCTCGGACAGTGAGTACAGAGGCCCGAACTTTGGCGACTTGCCCGGCTCCAAGTCAATGGGGCAGTCGTAAGGGCGATGCGGAGGCAAGGAGTCAGCTTCCTGTTTAGAGAAAACAGACAGGAAGTCCTTGTACTCCGCAGGCACTTCGACAGTCGCAGTGCTCGGCTCGTCAGTGGGCAGGACATGGACCTGAAAGATGGTCAGGGGTTGCGTTCCATGCCTGCATGCATCCAGAGACTCGCGCATCGAGCGGTAATCAATGCTGCAGACGCGGAGAGGAGCGTCCGAGCTGAGAGGAGGGGCGTGGACAAGGTCAGAATAATGTTCGACGGTTACTTTATTCTGAACAATGTCCGAAGAACAAACAACAGGAGGAGGTACATCAAGGAGGGAAAGAGAACTGACAGCAGGAGAAGGGGTTTGGGAAGAGCGAAGGGGTTCGGGAGGAACAAGACAAGAAGGGGAAGACGAAGGTGGGAGCGTAGGAGAGGAGCTTAGATCAATCAAAGGAGTGGAATCATCAAGAAGGGGAGTGACATTGGAAGGAATTTTACAAGACGAAAGGGAAGAGGTGCATGGAGAGGGGTCGGAATCAACAGAAGGAGGGAGACAAAGAAGACCGCGAGACCAGACAATCTTGGGCTCGGCGGTGCGCAACCAAGGAAAGCCAAGGATAAGTGGTTGATGTGGAGACCTGATCACATCGAACCGAAGGCGTTGCGAGACGTCCCCGAGAATCACCTCGAGTGGAGCAGTCTCGCGGAGGATGGGGCCAGACGACAGCGGCTTACCATCCACGCCTTCCACTGCCAAGGGCGAAGCCTTGGAGCAGGTGGGGACAGAGTGTCGAGCAACAAAGTCCTCGTCGATAAAGTTGCCAGAGGCACCAGAATCGACAAGTCCTTCGCACGACAGAGAATCACCAGAAGGAAGACGAACAGCGACGGGAACAACCAACGAGCAACGACGAACAGACGAAACACAAGACTTTGGTTCGGTACCAGCTTCGGCACCAGGGTTGCGGCTAGCACAGACAGTTAACTTTGCCGAGGGTTGGCAGGACAGCTCAGGTATTTGCACCTGTGGATGAGGTGCAGTTCCCAGTGACACCAGAGGTGCCACGGGTACTATGCCAGAGCTGAGAGTGTCCGCCGGTCCAGAGGCAAGGCGAAGCTGTCCGCACATCACTGCTTCCCCAGTACTTACCAAAGGCACCTTACCAATGTCTTCACTTTCGGAAGGCGGTGGGCACGGCTCCGGTTCAAGGCCTTCACTTAGAACCGGGCCTGGTCGTTTCCCGAACTGAAGTCTTGCACTTCTCCATCCTCGTAAACGATGGTGCGGATGATCCTCGGGCCGGGAGGTCCAGGGGGCGGTCCGGTAGCTCTGGTAGATCCAAACTTGACGGGGCAGTTTCGTACCAAGTGGCCCTTCTTGCCACAGTACAGGCAGAGTCCAAAGCGGCGGCGGCGTTGTTTCTCCTCGGCGGTCAGGGGTCCAGAGACGGCAGAGTCCACTTGCATGGGCTCGGAAACAATGTAGGAGGGGTGCGGCGGAGCGAGGACGGGCGCGGGAGCGATGGCGGGAACGGCAGCGGAGGCGGAACCAAAGGCGAACTGGGAAGACCGGTAGCGGGCAGGCGTGCTTCGGCGCTCTTGACGGCGCTCGCGGATTCGTGCATCGAGCTCGTTACAAAGCTCGATGTACTCCTCCAGATCTCGTGGCAGAGGGCGAACTCGCGAAAGTTCGTCTCTGACATCATCCGACAAGCCAAGTCGGAAGAACGAGATCTTTGCACCGTCGTTCCAAGTCGTATCGGCGGCAATACGAAGGAACTCGGATGCATAGACTGCGCACGGGCGGTTGCCCTGAGACAGTGTGGTGATCACTGACTCGGCAGTCCTGGCCCGATCAGGGTCGTCAAACACTTTGGAAAAGCGTTCTAGGAAATCGCCAAAAGAGTTGAGTCGGGGATCACCCATCTCAAGCATCGGAGTCGCCCACTGGAGAGCCGGTCCAGTGAGCAGACTAATGACGAATCCGACCTTAATCGGGTCAGCAGGGAACCGGTGGGGCTGCATTCGTATATACAGTTTGCACTGATTTACGAATGCCCGGAACCCTTGCCGGTTACCGTCGTAACGGTCCGGCATCTGCACGCTGTACCCAGCGGCAGGAGCATCGCGAGCTGTCCGGAGCTCGGCGAGCTCGGCCTCCAAGGCACGGAGGCGGTCCACGAGGGCAGGATCCATGGCGGGACTGGGACTGGGACTGGGAAAAAAAAAAGCGAGGAGGTTCAAGAACAGGAGAGCGAAGAGGGCTCAGACACAAGTGTGCTTGAGGTTCGGACAGGACTAGGAAAGGGGCGGGGCTAGGAGCGGAAGATACCAAGCAGGTGGTATCAGTAGAAGAGAGTTCGAACAAAGTGTGAGGAGTGAACAAGCGCAAGGACGAAGACCAAGTGCTTGGTATGAGCTTTATTAGCTTTTAGCCCCGAACACCAAAGAACAAGTTTTGTTCGAACTGGTGTTCAACATAGGCTCAGACATGCAGGGCTATTTATAGACCGGGAGAAGGTCGAGGGGCAAAAGTGGGCGAGAAGGGTGGAGCATCACAGAGAAGCGAGAAGGGGGTGCGAGAGTGGCTGGTGTGCAAGCGAGAGAGGCTTGGCACAGCCCGGGGACATGTGCCGAGCGGTGGGGGAGGCAGGAAACCAGTAGACGCGGGTGGCAACGGCGCGTGCTCATGCATGGGGGCAAACAAACACGTGGGGACTCATGATTGGTGCGGAGGGAGAGAGCATGCGGGACAATCTCATTGGTCCGTTGTGATGCTGGTCATCACATGCCCCCATCAAGAAGAACCCCACTCGCGACTATCGCACCCACTCTGCATCTCCCTCTCCCACCCCTCACACGATCGATATCCCAACCACCCCTCCCATGAAGGATGGTAATGGAGTTGAGCGAGGTTCTCGCATTTTGTGATTGCGTATGTTTTCAAAATTTACTTTGTGGTTATTCTGTACAGCCAATCCAATAAAAAACGGGACACCCAGGTTTTGACCATTGATCGAATATTTTGTTACCCAAAACCATCGCGCGCTGACCATGACCATTCGCCACACATCCGACTTTCGCACCGCCGCATTGCGATGCTACGCCCTCATCCATAGCCTGCGTAAGGTCGCCTCCATATTCAGTGTATCCAAGAGCACCATCCATCGATGGCACCGAGGATGCAAGCTGGATGACCCATCCCGGGTCCCAGCTCGCAGATCCACTTTCTTCGAGCAGGCATGTCCAGTCATTCGCACCCTGATTGAACAGGACCCGTTCCAGACTGGTCCTGTGTTGCGATGCAAGCTCGAGTCCATCCTCCAGAGGAAAGTATCACTCTCACTCTGCCACACTGCCATCCAGCGAGCAGGTCTCTCACACAAGAGGGCAACACACCTCTACAAGTCCAAGCGACTGGATGAGCGAGTGGCACAGTTCAGGGACCAGGTCCGCTCCATCGACCTGCGGCGATTCGTTTTTGTCGATGAGACAGGGATCAGGAGATCCATTTTCCCTCTCTACGGATACTCACCGAAGGGTGCTCCGCTTCGCCAGCGCAATCACATGAAACACAAGTCTGTCTCGGCTGCATTTGCCATCAATCACTCTGGTGTGCTGCATCGCATGTACATCCCCACATCATTCAAGACACACTCGATGGTCGAGTTCTTTGAGCGAGCGAGCTTCCCAGACGACTCTGTGATTGTGATGGACAATGTCAGCATGCACAAGACAAGGGCTGTCCTGGACTGCATCGAGCACCGAGGATGGTCAGTGATCTTCACCCCACCTGCCTCGCCCGACTTCAATCCCATCGAGAACTTCTTTGGGATTGTGAAGCATCAGTACAGGAAGGCAGCAGCGCTGAATGCGTCTGAGGGGTTCAAGATCGGGATGGTGACCCTGTTCGAGTCCGCCGTGCGGAGGGTGCTTCCAGATGTCTTCCCACCGCTGATTGAGCGCGCGATGCGTTTCTGGGCGTGAATCATACCATCGAAAAAGTGCGTCAAAATCACCCTTGGTTTTTTCTTGCCTATAGGTAGAATCAACGGGGTGTCGAAATCGCGACAGATGGCTCCCCGCAAGAAAAAATCCCCGCCTGACCCAAATCCAGATCCTGGACAACCCAGTGACGCACCTGCTGCCAAAAAACCCGTCATCAAATCATGTCGTGCCTGTGGATTGACCAACCACGTCAAGCCATTCACCAAGAAATGCAAGGCCCGAACCGAGTTGGGCCCCCCTTCTGACTCGGCGTCTGCCTTTGGCGCCGTTTGCCAAGCACCCCCTCCAGACGAGTCCAGTGAAGACATCGCCGTTCCGGCCCTCGTGGTCGAGATGCCTGCACCAAAAGTCCCTGTATGTACCACATGTGGGGAAGAGGGTCATGCCAGAAGCAGCAGCTCGTTGTGTTCAAAAAAGAACCCCCTCTGGAGCTCTACCGAGCCCGACTGTGGTCCAAACGAGTATGCCAAGGCCGAGTACTCGATCATCAAGTGCACTCTTGACGCCATCATCAAGAACGGCGCCTTGCACGACAAGATTGAGGAGACTGTCCGGGCCATGACACACGTGCAGTACGAAGCATCTCGGCTCCTGGAGCTGCATCTCAGGCGATGCTTGGACGAGGGCATCACCATCCCCACTGTGTCGTCGAGTGACCCTTCGTTCGTTCGAAAGTGTTTCAACATGGTGCATACCGGAGCTACAGATGTCAAGAATGGCACGACCCAAGAAGACAAGCACCTCCTCGACACCTATGAGCTGTATCGAAGTACATGGAGTGGATCGTGTGCCCTACCTCCTGTAACCCTCCCAAAGGGCACTGGTTCACAGGTCCTCACATTGGCTGTCAAGACCTATGCAGTCAACTGCGAGACCCACATTCTCGATCGATATTGGTCCCTTCTACGCCGATTCTGCAATCTGGCCCTGATTGCTCCCAAGGATGTCAAGCGACATACACACGTCGATGAGTGTATGAAGCTGATGGAGAATCCCCTCTCCGATACACTCCTCGGTGATCTGAGGAAATCCTTCGCCCACCATGCCGACCAGCTCTACATCTTTCGCTACAAAAGCCAACAGGACCTGTACAAAGTCGTACCAGTATTGGCCAGTGAAGTCTCTCGGCTGACCCACCGAAAGGAGACACTGTTCGTGGCGACCATTCGAAACAGAATCATCCCCAGGCTCGTGAGGGATACCGATGATCTGAAAGGAGAGTGTGGACGACTGAACGAGGAGATGTGTCGCGCGATCGAACGAAGGCAGTCGGATCAATACAACGCACTCCACAAACGGCACGAGGAGGTGGAGAAGCAGGTCACCGTCAACACGAAGCGAATCAAGCGATTGACCGACCGACTTGCTCAGACCAGGAAACGACACAACGTCCCTCGAGCACAGTGCACCTTGGTCCCGCTCTGCGATGCCAGAGCCAAGTATGTCAAGCTCGACACCAAAGCATTGTGGGAGTTCCTTGGTTCCCAGAAGGGTACTGGTTTCAAGTGGAACGACCTGAAGACCAAGGTCAATGGCACCACAAAACAAGAGATCTTCTGGCGAAGGACCTTCAAGCTGGAGTCGAGACTCTTTGGTGCCAGGAAAGAGGGGAAGCAGCTCTTTGGTTGCGAGATCAGCACCGATGGGGTCGGGTGCTCGATCACCACACTCAGATATAAGATCCTGGAGAAGAAGGGCCCCGATGCCAAGCCGGTACCCAAGACCAAGGTGAACACACTCACTCCCGAGCAGAAGATCCAGACCAGAGTCGGTCCCATTGACGACTCTCGGACCACATGGATCGGGATCGACCCTGGAGTGGGATCGATCTTCACCGCTGTCAATCGAGCACCCGGTCAATCATCCATCCAGGAGCAAGACGGTGTCAAGGTGACCAAGGCACAGCGCGCCAACGAGAAGATCGTGTCGTTCTCCAACAAGGAGTACCAGCATCGAACTGGCACCAGTCAGGCGACCAAGTGGATCCAGAGCACCCACAAGATCCTTGGTCTGCAGGACTGGATGAGCACCACACCAAGTCCCAAGATCCCCGGGGTGGCCCCCTTCCTGCGATACATTCGCCATGTGTTCGATGGAGACATGCTGGACAAACAGCTGTACTTCAACCTGACCCGGCGACGGCGATTCAAGCGACTCGATCTCCACAGCAAGCGACAGCGCACCGTCCACGAGATGTGCAAGCGAGTCATCGACCAGGCAGCAAGGGAGACCGAAGTGGTGATTGCCTTTGGGAATGCATCCTGGAAACAGGGGAAGGGATATGCCTCCAGTCCCAGGAGACTCAGGTTTGCCAAGTACTTTGAGCAATTCCACCATCACCAGAGACGACCACCAGACCGATCCGTCTCCAAGATCCATGTGTGCTCGGTGAACGAGTTCAACACATCCCAGGTGTGCTCACACTGTCGGGAAGCCAAGCGACTCGAGTCACCCGAGTATCTTGATATCGAGAAACCACACTTTGTCCGGAGCTGTGCAAGCTGCCATACGCTGTGGGATCGAGACATCAATGCAGCCAGGAACATGATCTCGGTATGCCAGTCGATCATCGCCACAGGAGATCGACCGGGTGTATTCAAGACTGTGCTTCCGGACCCACCCAAAACAAAGTGATTGCCAACCAGGACGGGAAACAATCGCACGACCTGCCCACTGGGGTCTACGGATCAGCAGACCTGTGTCGCTGATGCCAGGAAGTGACTGTCCCGTTTCTTTCTGGTTTGACTGTACACCACCACTCCATACCAATATGAAATACCCACAGCACCTTCCTTCCCATGCCCGATGTGGCAGTACCAAATGTCACCAAACCAAGCGCCGCAGCCCCAATACATGATCGTCATTCCATCAGCACCCCAACCACAGCAACCCCCCAGTGTCCCAGGGTATTATCCGAGTGGCATGTGTACGTTGTAGCGCATCGATATTTGGAGCAAATATTTGACTGTATAGCATTAGGATCTGTCGAGCGTCATGCAGAGACCACTGTATGACATTATGAATGTGCCTCGAGGAGGGCAGTATGTGAATAAAATACCTTCCATCGACGAGCTGAATTCCTTGTTCACCGCGCGGGATGTGAGTCGGTTCACCCAGTATTATGAGCATCTGGTCGAGGACGAGCAGGAGCAGCAGAAACAGCAGCAAACGACAGTGCCAGCGATTGTCCCCAATCCAGCTCCTACCCAGGTCACCAAGTCGGAAAATGTCGTAACGGTCGTCTGTGTGGACAGCCGTGACCGCGATATGCTCACATACCCGCAAGCCAACTCGTTCCGGATGGGTCTCGGGAGAGTGTTCTCGAACGTCACAAAAGTCGAGCTGATCAGCACCGAGATTCCTAATGTCGATGCCGTGATCAATCCCACAAACAACACAATCTCGTGGTACGACCAAGGTGATCTGACCTTTGGTGGCATCCCTCAAATGTATCAAATAACGATCCCCACGGGATCATACACGACCAGTCAGCTACAGACGGTCATCCAGAACCTCTTTTCCAGCATCCCTCGCCAGGACGGCACCGGTGCGGTGCTGATGCACTACGCTTTGACCACAATCGATGCGGCAACCGGAATTGTGAACATCACGTCGCTCATCACCAATATGTGTGGCACCAACCCCATCACTGTCGTTGCGGGTTCCAACATTGCCACGGTCGTCAGCCCGGCCCATGGATACAGCAGCGGGCAGACAGCGTGGGTGCTGGATGTGAGCGGATATATTGGCGGTCTGGATTCCTCTGTTTTCACCGGGGCATTTACCTCCATCAATGTAACGGGTCCAGACACATTCCAGGTCGCTGTTAGGGATAGCTCCTGCTTGTTCTCCACTTTGACTGCCCACTTGGCTGTTCTTTTGCCTTTCTGTTTGTTTGTGTGTAGCCTTGCAGTTCCCCTCCAATTTTCCGCCCTTTGCCTGTCTTTTCCGCTCCTTCCGCACTTCCGTTTTCCCGCGCTGCTCCGCTTCCTTTGTCTTCTCCGCACGCGCCGGTTTGTTTGTGCACGCGCCTTGCTGCGATTGGTTGCAATTCGGCTGCCGGTCATGTGTCCCCCCACCGGTGACTCATGACCTGCCTGACCGCCCCAAACCTTCGCCTATCTCGCATGCATTTGCCCCAACCTTATACTTGACCAATCCGCTTCTTGGACGTTGAGTCACATTGCTTCGCCTTTGCACGTTTCTCCTGCCAGGTGCTTCGCTTTTGCTTGCGCCTCTCTCGCTTTGGTTCTCTGCCTGTCTCGGTGGTCCTTCTCGGCCCTCGTTCATGCATCGCCCCCTTCGCCCTGCTCAATCGCCCACTTTTCCCTCCCTTGGCCGCCCTTCGCTGCCAAGTCCGGACTTGTCTATAAATAGCCTGACCCCCGCGATGTGTAGTCGAACCTCAGCGTTCAAAATAGGACTAAATAAAGTGCCTTCTACTTTATTCTCTGAGTGTTCCTCACGTCTCATTTCGAGACTAGTCTTATCTTGAACGGATCTTTGCTTCCCTCGCTCCCTCTCCGAGTCCACTTCGGACTTTACCCTTGCCTTCCCTGAGCTCACTTCGAGCTCACTTCTTCTTTTGCCGTTGAGTCCCCTTCGGACTCTAACATCATTTTGAACGCTCCCTCTTGGCTTCCCGGCCTTTCTTCTTCTTTCGCCTCTCTTTCCCTCGTCGATCCGATGGCTGAGCCTGCTGCACCCCCGGCAGATCTCAATGCGTACCTGGCGCGCATGGAGGAGCGTATGAACGCCCTCATGACCCAGAACGCTGCTCTCCATCGTCAGATCCAAGATCTGCAAGCTCCCGCCGCCGCTCCCCGCCAGGTCTACCAGGTGAACAAGCCCAAGGAGTTCCTAGGTTCCCGCGATGAAACGACGGCCTTCCTCGCCCAGTGCCACCTGGTTTTCCTCGCCGATCCTGCCTTCTTCGCGCCCGAGCGCCAGAAGGTCCTGTACGCCACCTCCTTCCTCCGCGGTGAAGCCTTCAAGTGGTACGAGGCCGCCTTCTACATGGCCAACCGCTTCCCGGCTTCCTTCGCGGATTTTGAAGTTGCCCTCAAGTCGACCTTCGGTGAGGACACGGCCTCCTCGCAAGATAAGGCCTTGAACGACCTCAAGCGCTTGGTCCAGCTCAAGTCCTGCCAAGCCTTCGCCACCCGCTTCGTCCAGCTCGCCGCCCGCGTCCAGACTGATGAACCCACCAAGATGCACTTCTTCAAGGAGGGTTTGAAGTCTGAGGTCAAGTTCCACCTCATCGGTCTCCGCCCCGCTCCCGCTTCCCTGCCTGAGTTGATCAAGGCAGCGGTCGAGTACGACGATGCCCTCCATCGTCTCAAGGTCTCCTCCCGTTCCCAACCTCCTCCTCCTTCTTCTCGCTCTGCTCCCCATCACCACCATTCTCCCGCGCATGTTTCTTCTTCCTCCTCTTCTGCACCCACTCCCATGGACCTTGACTCTGTCTCGGTCCGCCCTGCTAAGCTCTCCGACGTCGAGAAAAAGCGACGTCGTGAGCAGGGTCTCTGCCTGTACTGCGGGGAAAAGTCTTGTCCCGGCAGTCGCGATGTTCAGCAGTGCCCGGTTCTGGTCAAACGGAACTCGGGAAATGCTCACAGCCGAGCAGCACCTCGCAAGTAAGCGAGGTGGTCTGTTCGGCGATACGAACATCTTCCCCCTCTGACTCGTCACTATCGGACGATAAGCTTCTTCTTCCGGCCACTCTTATCGTCATGAGTCTTTCTGGCCCGGTCTCCATCTCCCTTTCTGTTTTTATTGATGATGGATGTTCCGCTCTTGCCCTCATTGATCCTGCCTTTGCCGATCTCCATAAACTCTCTCTTATCCCTCTTTCTACTCCTTACTCCGTTTCCCTTGCTGATGGTTCTTCGGCCGGTTTCATTCGTTTCCAAACCGCGCCTTTGACTCTGACCATTGGTTCCCACACCGAGTCGATTTCTTTTCTTGTGACTCGACTCTCCACCACTCCCATCACTCTTGGTCTTCCCTGGATGCGCTTGCATAATCCAGTTGTTAATTGGAAGTCCCTCTCCCTTTCATTCTCCGATCCCTCTTGCCTTGCTGATGGACACATCCTCGCGGATGTCTCTGCTTCTTCCTTGGACACTCCGTCCGCTTCCGGCTCCTCGCCTCCCCCTTCGGGCACTTCGCCTTTGACTCCTCCTCCCTCCGGTCCTTCCCTTACACCGGTTCCCTCCTTTGGCACTTCGCCTTCCCTTTCTTCCCGCCTTGACTCTGCTTCGCTTTCTGAAGAGCCAACGGCTTTATCTTCACCCGACATTGAGCTCGTTAATGCGGCGAGTCTTCTCCGTCTTGCACGGGAAGACAAGCTCGACATTTTCGCTGCCCAAATGGATATCCGTCCTCCTTCGCCGGAGACGTATCCTACGGTGTCGATAAGGTCCGTGCTCACGACGAAGGTGTATGCCGAGTCTGGCACCCCTGTTGACTCTCGAGGCGTCCCACTCAAATACAATGAGTTTGGCGACGTTTTCAGCCTCAAGTCTGACCCTCCTTCTTCCTTGCCTCCTCATCGTCCGTATGACTTGTCCATTGAGTTTGTACGGACCGAGGATGGAAAGGAACCTCGTTTGCCAAAGCCGGGGAAAGTCTATCCTTTGTCCCCGGCCGAGGAATCTGCTCTTTCGGAGTATCTGACCAACGCCCTCGCACGTGGTTGGATCTCCAAATCCTCTTCTCCCGTTGGTGCTCCCTGCTTCTTCGTGAAGAAGCCCAATGGTGGTCTTCGCCTTTGCGTCGACTACCGAGGCCTCAATGCCATCACGAAGAAGAACCGTTACCCACTTCCCCTCTTCCAGGATCTTCTGGATAAACTTTCTTCTGCCCGCGTCTTCTCACACCTCGACCTTCCTGATGCTTACCACTTGGTTCGTGTCAAGAAGGGCGATGAGTGGAAGACTGCTTTTGTTTGCAAATCTGGCTCATTTGAGTACAATGTTATCCCCTTTGGTCTTTCGAATGCCCCCGCTGCTTTTCAGTTTTTTATGAACGACATCTTCTCGGACCTCCTTGGTGTCTGTGTTGTCATTTATCTTGACGACATCCTGATCTTCTCAAAAGATCCCCAGGAGCATGAGGAGCATGTTAAGCTTGTTCTCTCTCGCCTTCGTGAACACTCCCTTAAGGTCAATCCGGCCAAGTGTTCTTTTGACCTTTCTGAAGTTGACTTTCTCGGCATGATCATTTCTGCCGATGGCATCAAAATGGACCCTGCCAAGGTCGAGGCCGTTTCCCTTTGGCCTGTTCCCTCTTCTGCTCGCGATATCCAAGTCTTTATTGGTTTCGCAAACTTTTACCGCCGCTTCGTCAAGGACTTTTCCGCACTTGCTCGTCCTTTGACTTCCCTCACTACCAAATCCTCCACCTTCTCTTGGTCTCCCGAGGCCCAAGAGGCTTTTGATTCTCTTAAACTTTCCTTCACTTCCGCACCTATTCTTCGATACTTTGATTTCTCTAAACCCGCTGTCATCGAGCCCGATGCTTCTGACTTTGCTTTGGGTGCCGTCCTTTCTCAGTTTGACCCTGACGGCGCTCTTCACCCCGTTGCTTTTCACTCTCGGCAATTCCGTCCCGCCGAGGTGAATTATGACACTCACGACAAAGAGCTCCTCGCCATTGTCGATTCCTTTACCGCCTGGCGTCATTACTTGATGGCTGCCGACCCTGATATTCCCACTCTTGTTTTCTCTGATCATCAGAACCTTACCCGGTTCACTGCCGCTTCTCAACTTTCTCGCCGCCAGTTCCGGTGGGCCCAATTCCTTTCTGACTTTGCTTTTCGCATTTACCACCGCCCTGGTCGTCTCAACACCAAAGCCGATGCTCTCAGTCGCCGTTCTGACTTTGAGATAAAGCCTGGTGACTCCCTCCACTCCACCAACTTCCTTCAGCTGTTCGAGTCTATTTCTCTCGACAGCATCACTGTTATCGGCTCGAATCCCGACTTTCTTTCCGAGATTCGAGCTGCCACCCTTTCTTGTTCCCTCCTTTCTGACTTTAACGCCAAACGTCTTGATGGCGATTACTCCTTCCGTGACGGTCTCCTTTACTTTAAAGACCTGATCGTTATCCCTTCCCCCGAGCTCCAGCTCAAAGTGTTTGAGCAACGTCACTGCTCCGCTGCCGCTGGTCACTTTGGTCTTGCCAAGACCGTTGAGCTCGTCTCCCGGGACTTTCACTGGCCCCGGCTTCGTAAGTCTGTGCGTCGCTTCATTGCTAATTGTGAAGCGTGCCAGCGAGCCAAGCCGTCCCGTCACTCCCCTTATGGTTTACTTCACCCTCTCCCCGTTCCTTCCGAACGTTGGTGGGACCTGTCGATGGACTTCATCACGGATCTCCCACCTTCGAACGGCTTTGACTCCATCTTCGTGGTTAAGGACCGCCTGTCCAAACAAGCACACTTTGTGCCCACCACGAAGACGGTTACAGGCGAGCAAACCGCCGAACTCTTCCTCTCCCACATCTTCCGCTTGCATGGTTGTCCCCGGTCTATTGTTTCGGACCGAGGAACTCAGTTTACTTCGGCCTTCTGGAGGCGCTTCAATGAGCTTCTGAAGACGAAGATTTCCCTTTCTTCTGCCTTCCACCCCGAGACCGACGGTTCGACCGAGGTTCTCAACCAGGTCATCGAGCAGTATTTGCGTATCCATTGCAATTACCTGCAAGACGACTGGACCCTTCACCTTCCCCTTGCCGAGTTCACTTACAACAACTCGGAAAACACCTCCACTGGCATGACTCCCTTCTTTGCAGTCCATGGCCATCACCCCATTTTCGATCCCTCTATCATTCGTGATCCCTCTGTTGTGCCCTCTGCCGAAGAACGTGTCGACCGACTTCAGACCGTTCTCGAGGATCTCAAGGCCAACCTCCGGGTTGCCCAAGAGTCCTACACTGTGCAGGCCAACAAATCCCGTCTCCCCACTCCCGACATCTCCGTTGGCGACCTCGTTTTTCTGGATCGTCGCCACATTCGCACCCTTCGTCCCTCCAACAAGCTTGACCAGAAAAAGCTTGGCCCCTTTAAAGTTCTTCGCCGCATCAACCCCGTTGCCTTTGAGCTTAAACTCCCTTCCACACTTAAAGTTCACCCCGTTTTCCATGTATCCCTCCTTGAACCCCGAACGAAGGACATTGTTCCCGAGTTCACCCAACCAGAACCACCTCCCATTCTTGTTAACTCCCAGGAAGAGTTTGAGGTCGAGACTGTTCTCGATTCTCGGCTCTTCCGTGGTCGCTTACAGTACTTGGTTCAGTGGAAGGGCTATTCCGAGACTGACCGGTCTTGGGAGCCCGCTGCCAATGTTTCCCACGCCACTGACCTTGTTGCTGACTTCCACCTTCGCTATCCCTCAAAGCCGAAGGCGACGCCCGGAGTTCGTCGCTAAGGAAGGGGATGATGTTAGGGATAGCTCCTGCTTGTTCTCCACTTTGACTGCCCACTTGGCTGTTCTTTTGCCTTTCTGTTTGTTTGTGTGTAGCCTTGCAGTTCCCCTCCAATTTTCCGCCCTTTGCCTGTCTTTTCCGCTCCTTCCGCACTTCCGTTTTCCCGCGCTGCTCCGCTTCCTTTGTCTTCTCCGCACGCGCCGGTTTGTTTGTGCACGCGCCTTGCTGCGATTGGTTGCAATTCGGCTGCCGGTCATGTGTCCCCCCACCGGTGACTCATGACCTGCCTGACCGCCCCAAACCTTCGCCTATCTCGCATGCATTTGCCCCAACCTTATACTTGACCAATCCGCTTCTTGGACGTTGAGTCACATTGCTTCGCCTTTGCACGTTTCTCCTGCCAGGTGCTTCGCTTTTGCTTGCGCCTCTCTCGCTTTGGTTCTCTGCCTGTCTCGGTGGTCCTTCTCGGCCCTCGTTCATGCATCGCCCCCTTCGCCCTGCTCAATCGCCCACTTTTCCCTCCCTTGGCCGCCCTTCGCTGCCAAGTCCGGACTTGTCTATAAATAGCCTGACCCCCGCGATGTGTAGTCGAACCTCAGCGTTCAAAATAGGACTAAATAAAGTGCCTTCTACTTTATTCTCTGAGTGTTCCTCACGTCTCATTTCGAGACTAGTCTTATCTTGAACGGATCTTTGCTTCCCTCGCTCCCTCTCCGAGTCCACTTCGGACTTTACCCTTGCCTTCCCTGAGCTCACTTCGAGCTCACTTCTTCTTTTGCCGTTGAGTCCCCTTCGGACTCTAACAGTCGCTCTCAATGCAGTGGCCATCTCCAACTCATCTGGTGGGGGTAGCCAGGTCAAGACGGGCAAGGGTGCACCGATGAAGATGCTCTTTGGATCACAGAACCTGATGATCACCGCCAATCTGGGTTTCGCACAGTGGGACACCAGCACTCCATCCACCGACGGTCAATTGAATGCAAACACTTATAGCATCGTGAATGTGATCCCACTGCCGAATGGTATGCAGGTGGTGACGGCGCAGCCCTTTGTGCTCCAGCGCGGTGATTATGTGGTTCTGAATGGTGTGTGGACACGCCCTCCACTCTACACTCTGCAGAACCCAAACGGCCAGTTCCAGGTGACAGAGGTCATTGACCGATACAACTTTACAGTGAGTGCCTACATCTCGTATTTTGACTCGGGGTTGACCTTCCAGGGGTTTCCCTATGTGGGTACGCAGTATCTGACGATGAGCAATGTGTCCCATGGATTTCAGCAGGGCATCCGCATCTACTCTGCCGGGGGGAATCTGGTATCCATCCAGACCATCATCGACCACTCGTTTACGGTGGGGCAGACCGTGTATATCTACAACAGCGATTGCGTGCCGTCTCTCGACACCAACACCGGCAATCATAATGGCTACGTCGTGGTTGCGGTGCCGGCAAACGACATTGTGACGATCGATATCAAGCAGCCACTGCAGCAGCCAGGCACGACATGCAGCTTTCAGTACAATACAAACTTTACACTCTATGACATCACGCCGTCGCTTGGGTTTGGATACTACGATCTCAACAACTCCAGCTTCGACGTGGCGCAGTTGATCGACCCGACCACGCTCTTGTTCCAGACCAACACCGGGTTCTCGGAATACAGCAGCACGACGACACTGGTGGCGAGCCAGTTCCGGATCTCGAGTATGACGCTGGGCTGGAAGACCACAGTGAGTAATATCCCGGATTCATATCCGCTATCGTTTATGGGAAATCCCGTTCCCGCGGCTTTCACCAAACCCCATGCGGCCATCCATCTGGCTGGCGAGTTTTACTGCTTCCTGTGCTCGCCGCAGATCGGGCAGATGCGCACCACCCGGAATATCAAGGATATCTTGGCCAAGATCCAGCTCACGGAGAACCCGGGTGTGGTGATCTTCAATTCGTTCGTGAGCACGCCCTTGATCCCAGACACACCCATTGCCCGCATCGACTATTTTGATTTCTACATGTATGCCCCGACGGGCTATTTATTGAACTTTAACGGCCTGGACTACTCCTTCACGATCAAGATCACGGAGACGATCGAGACGAGTGCCGAGCTCCCCCCACTCAATGCATGATTCAAAAGTGCCTGGGTATGTTGAAATTGACCAGCGCGATCTTGGAGGCCCGTTGCTCGGCCGTGATCTTTTTACCAGACTTTCCCATTCCAACAATGACTTGCTTGGAATGAGCATTGATCTTGAAGTCTCGCCGGATCTGCTGGTCGTAGGAGAGGACGTTTTGCGGGAGCTGGTCGCGGAACTGGGCGTCCACTAGGACCAGCCGCACAAACATCATGCAGTACTCGGACTCGACTTCGACGTATTTCGGATTGTGCCAGCGACGGGACTGGAAGAAGCGCTGCAGGATGTCCTTGTGGTTGTTGTTGTTCTGGATCAGGTATGAAAAGTCGACGAGGTTCTCGATGATGTTGATGATAAATCGCCGGGCATAGCGGAACCCCTCTTCCATTCCCCAGGTGGCGATGATGGCCCCGACAAAGGCCTCAAAGGCGTCTTCTTGGATGCGCGACGAGCTGTATCCGTTGGGCAGCTCGATGAAGCGAGCGAGCTGCAGATACCGCGCAAACTGGCACAGGGCCGAGGAGCACACGATGCGAGTGCGCATCTTGGTCAGGAAGCCCTCCTGCTCGTAAGGGAAGCGCTCAAAGAGATATGCACCGACAGTGGCGGTGAGGATGCCGTCGCCGAGGTACTCGAGGCGCTCGTTGTGCTGCAGAGCCGGTGTTGCTGCAGCTGAATCGCTGGACGACCGAGTGCGGCTGCTGCATCGGCTTTCGTCGGGTGTGGGTGAAGGGCAGCCGCTGTTGCTTCCGCCGACGGTGGGTTTCTTGAACACAAAGGCCTGCTGGAAATGCACCAGATCGGTTGGGCATTTGAGCGACATACCGCCGTCCCCGATCGGACCAAAGCGGTTCAGAATAGACTCGATTGCATGATGGGTGAGCAGATGTGACATGGCAATGGGTATCGAATAGAAAAAATGACAGGACAGAATGAGACCCCTCCCCGTGGACACAGCGAGTACTGCCGATACAATTCTATTTTTTTTTCTTGGCTATATAGTAGCCACGAACGCATCTAGAAACACGAAATGTCTGGAGGAGGATTGTTGCAACTTGTCGCCTTTGGTGCCCAGGACATGTACCTGACCGGCAACCCCCAGATCACTTTCTTCAATGCCGTCTACCGCCGCCACACCAACTTTGCCATGGAGTCCATGGAGCAGACCTTCTCGGGCACTGCTGATTTCGGCCGCAAGGTCTCGTGCCTGGTTGCCCGCAACGGCGATCTGATCCACAAGTCGTATCTGCAGGTCACCCTGCCCCAGCTCACCGGCAATGCCTCGCAGTCCGGCGGTGCATCGGGCCCGCAGACCGTCTGCTGGACCAACAACATTGGCCACGTCATGATCGACAACATGACCGTCGAGATTGGCGGTTCCATCATTGACCAGCACTACGGCCAGTGGCTCACGATCTACTCTGAGCTGACCATGCCCGAGGAGAAGGTCCACGGCTACAACGTCATGATCGGCAACACCGATGTTCTCACCACCAAGGCCACCACCATCCCTCAGACCGATATCTACGTCCCCCTGATCTTCTGGTTCAACCGCAACCCTGGCCTGGCCCTGCCTCTGATTGCCCTGACCTACCACGAGGTCAAGATCAACATCCAGTTCGTCCCCATCCGCAACCTGTACATCACCTCGGACAACACCCCTCTCCAGAACGAGCCCTCGATGGTCGACTCGACCCTGTACATTGACTACATCTTCCTGGACCAGGACGAGCGTCGCATGATGTCGCAGCAGAACCACGAGTATCTGATTGAGCAGCTGCAGTTCCAGGGCGCCGAGTCCTTCAACAACTCGGCCGTCCGCCAGAAGCTCAACTTTTCGCACCCGTGCAAGGAGCTGGTCTGGGTCATCCAGATGGACGACAATGTCCTCAACCAGGCCAACCGCTGGACCGACTTTACCACCTCGGGCACCAACTCCTCGCTGTACTGGCAGGGCGACGATCCGCTGGTCGATGCCAAGATCCAGCTCAACACCCACGACCGTATCACCACCCGCACTGCTCCCTACTGGAACCTGATCCAGCCCTACAACCACCACACCCGCATCCCCTCGACCGGCATCTACCTGTACTCGTTCGCGCTCAAGCCCGAAGAGCACCAGCCCTCTGGATCGATCAACATGTCGCGTATCGAGGGCACCACCCTGCAGATGACCCTCGCCACCGGCACCTCCTCTGTCCGCTCGTACGTCTATGCCGTTAACTATAACGTGCTGCGTGTTACTAGCGGACTTGGGGGATTGGCATATTCAAACTAGTTTAGGCTAAATGCTGCCTCTCCACGGTCCACTGCAGTTGAGGTTTGGACTTGTTGGAGCTGGAGGTGTGTGGTTTTCATGGAGTGGCATGGAGCGCGTTACGCGGGGAAGTAAGCCATCGATCCCGGTTGAGGCATAAACCAGGACGAGCCAAATGACACACAAACACAGAATGGTGTGCTCTCAGAACACACCATGGACAAGTCGTTTGGGTGATGAATACATCGTTTTACAGCCAATCCAATAAAAAACGGGACACCCGGGTTTTTGACCATTGATCGAATATTTTGTTACCCAATGTTATCGCGCACTGGCCATGACCATTCGCCACACATCCGACTTTCGCACCGCCGCATTGCGATGCTACGCCCTCATCCATAGCCTGCGTAAGGTCGCCTCCATATTCAGTGTATCCAAGAGCACCATCCATCGATGGCACCGAGGATGCAAGCTGGATGACCCATCCCGGGTCCCGGCTCGCAGATCCACTTTCTTCGAGCAGGCATGTCCAGTCATTCGCACCCTGATTGAACAGGACCCGTTCCAGACTGGTCCTGTGTTGCGATGCAAGCTCGAGTCCATCCTCCAGAGGAAAGTGTCGCTCTCACTCTGCCACACTGCCATCCACCGAGCAGGTCTCTCACACAAGAGGGCAACACACCTCTACAAGTCCAAGCGACTGGATGAGCGAGTGGCACAGTTCAGGGACCGGGTCCGCTCCATCGACCCGCGGCGATTTGTTTTTGTCGACGAGACAGGGATCAGGAGATCCATTTTCCCTCTCTACGGATACTCACCGAAGGGCGTCCCACTCCGTCAGCGCAATCACATGAAGCACAAGTCTGTCTCGGCTGCATTTGCCATCAACCACTCTGGTGTGCTGCATCGCATGTACATCCCCACATCATTCAAGACACACTCGATGGTCGAGTTCTTTGAGCGAGCGAGCTTCCCAGACGACTCTGTGGTTGTGATGGACAATGTCAGCATGCACAAGACAAGGGCTGTCCTGGACTGCATCGAGCACCGAGGATGGTCAGTGATCTTCACCCCACCTGCCTCGCCCGACTTCAATCCCATCGAGAACTTCTTTGGGATTGTGAAGCATCAGTACAGGAAGGCAGCAGCGCTGAATGCGTCTGAGGGGTTCAAGATCGGGATGGTGACCCTGTTCGAGTCCGCCGTGCGGAGGGTGCTTCCAGATGTCTTCCCACCGCTGATTGAGCGCGCGATGCGTTTCTGGGCGTGAATCATACCATCGAAAAAGTGCGTCAAAATCACCCTTGGTTTTTTCTTGCCTATAGGTAGAATCAACGGGGTGTCGAAATCGCGACAGATGGCTCCCCGCAAGAAAAAATCCCCGCCTGACCCAAATCCAGATCCTGGACAACCCAGTGACGCACCTGCTGACAAGAAACCCGTCATCAAATCATGTCGTGCCTGTGGATTGACCAACCATGTCAAGCCATTCACCAAGAAGTGCAAGGCCCGGACCGATTCGGCCCCCCCTTCTGACTCAGCGTCTGTCTTTGGGGCCGTTTGCCAAGCACCCCCTCCAGATGAACCCAGTGAAGACATCGCCGTTCCGGCCCTCGTGGTCGAGATGCCTGCACCAAAAGTCCCTGTATGTACCACATGTGGGGAAGAGGGTCATGCCAGAAGCAGCAGCTCGTTGTGTTCAAAAAAGAACCCCCTCTGGAGCTCTACCGAGCCCGACTGTGGTCCAAACGAGTATGCCAAGGCCGAGTACTCGATCATCAAGTGCACTCTTGACGCCATCATCAAGAACGGCGCCTTGCACGACAAGATTGAGGAGACTGTCCGGGCCATGACACACGTGCAGTACGAAGCATCTCGGCTCCTGGAGCTGCATCTCAGGCGATGCTTGGACGAGGGCATCACCATCCCCACTGTGTCGTCGAGTGACCCTTCGTTCGTTCGAAAGTGTTTCAACATGGTGCATACCGGAGCTACAGATGTCAAGAATGGCACGACCCAAGAAGACAAGCACCTCCTCGACACCTATGAGCTGTATCGAAGTACATGGAGTGGATCGTGTGCCCTACCTCCTGTAACCCTCCCAAAGGGCACTGGTTCACAGGTCCTCACATTGGCTGTCAAGACCTATGCAGTCAACTGCGAGACCCACATTCTCGATCGATATTGGTCCCTTCTACGCCGATTCTGCAATCTGGCCCTGATTGCTCCCAAGGATGTCAAGCGACATACACACGTCGATGAGTGTATGAAGCTGATGGAGAATCCCCTCTCCGATACACTCCTCGGTGATCTGAGGAAATCCTTCGCCCACCATGCCGACCAGCTCTACATCTTTCGCTACACAAGCCAACAGGACCTGTACAAAGTCGTACCAGTATTGGCCAGTGAAGTCTCTCGGCTGACCCACCGAAAGGAGACACTGTTCGTGGCGACCATTCGAAACAGAATCATCCCCAGGCTCGTGAGGGATACCGATGATCTGAAAGGAGAGTGTGGACGACTGAACGAGGAGATGTGTCGCGCGATCGAACGAAGGCAGTCGGATCAATACAACGCACTCCACAAACGGCACGAGGAGGTGGAGAAGCAGGTCACCGTCAACACGAAGCGAATCAAGCGATTGACCGACCGACTTGCTCAGACCAGGAAACGACACAACGTCCCTCGAGCACAGTGCACCTTGGTCCCGCTCTGCGATGCCAGAGCCAAGTATGTCAAGCTCGACACCAAAGCATTGTGGGAGTTCCTTGGTTCCCAGAAGGGTACTGGTTTCAAGTGGAACGACCTGAAGACCAAGGTCAATGGCACCACAAATCAAGAGATCTTCTGGCGAAGGACCTTCAAGCTGGAGTCGAGACTCTTTGGTGTCAGGAAAGAGGGGAAGCAGCTCTTTGGTTGCGAGATCAGCACCGATGGGGTCGGGTGCTCGATCACCACGCTCAGGTACAAGATCCTGAAGAAGGACCCCGATGTCAAGCCGGTACCCAAGACCAAGGTGAACACACTCACTCCCGAGCAGAAGATCCAGACCAGAGTCGGTCCCATTGACGACTCTCGGACCACATGGATCGGGATCGACCCTGGAGTGGGATCGATCTTCACCGCTGTCAATCGAGCACCCGGTCAACCATCCATCCAGGAGCAAGACGGTGTCAAGGTGACCAAGGCACAGCGCGCCAACGAGAAGATCGTGTCGTTCTCCAACAAGGAGTACCAGCATCGAACTGGCACCAGTCAGGCGACCAAGTGGATCCAGAGCACCCACAAGGCCCTTGATCTGCAGGAATGGATGAGCACCACACCAAGTCCCAAGATCCCTGGGTTGGCTTCCTTCCTGCGATACATTCGCCATGTGTTCGATGGAGACATGCTGGACAAACAGCTGTACTTCAGCCTGACCCGGCGACGGCGATTCAAGCGACTCGATCTCCACAGCAAGCGACAGCGCACTGTTCACGAGATGTGCAAGCGAGTCATCGACCAGGCACCAAAGGAGACCGACGTGTTGATTGCCTTTGGGAATGCATCCTGGAAGCAGGGGAAGGGATATGCATCCAGTCCCAGGAGACTCAGGTTTGCCAAGTACTTTGAGCAATTCCACCACCACCAGAGACGATCACCAGACCAATCCGTCTCCAAGATCCATGTGTGCTCGGTGAACGAGTTCAACACATCCCAGGTGTGCTCACATTGTCGGGAAGCCAAGCGACTCGAGTCACCCGAGTATCTTGATATCGAGAAACCACACTTTGTCCGGAGCTGTGCAAGCTGCCATACGCTGTGGGATCGAGACATCAATGCAGCCAGGAACATGATCTCGGTATGCCAGTCGATCATCGCCACAGGAGATCGACCGGGTGTATTCAAGACTGTGCTTCCGGACCCACCCAAAACAAAGTGATTGCCAACCAGGACGGGAAACAATCGCACGACCTGCCCACTGGGGTCTACGGATCAGCAGACCTGTGTCGCTGATGCCAGGAAGTGACTGTCCCGTTTCTTTCTGGTTTGACTGTATTGATACCAATTGTGGTGTGTACATGGAGTGGTGCTACATGCTGGGGTGACCCTCACTCTCAAGCAGAATCGGCGACATCCTGCACACCGGCCTTTTGGCGCTCGCGGTAGCGGCGCTGACGCTCTCTGTTCATGGCCCTCTTTCGCTCGACTTCCTCGAGCTCCTCGGGGGTGAGGATGCTGGTCGATTGCTCCCTCACTTCCTGCTCGTATTCGAGGCGGATAGCATTCCTCTCTTCGATAGGCATCTCGGATGAAGCAGAACCTGCTTGTTGCTTGCGCTGCTGCCTGGTGATCTCGCGAGTGGCCTTGTTGGTTCCGCGGGACTGATCGCTTCGGGCGAATTTGTCGAGGCATGAGATGCACGAGTTGGTCAATTTTTCTCCTTTGGTCCGATATTGATCGAGAGGTTTGACCACCTTGCAATTGGTGCACTTCTTGGAGACACTGGAATCATCGACTTTGGTATTGGCTGTGGCGATCTTGCGTCTCTCGTTCTTGAGTCTCTGTCTGGCACAGCAATCATCACAAAGACTATTATAGCTGCCATCGGCCTTGCGGCTGAAGTAGAGGTGCGCAGGGACATTGGTCTTGGCACGGCATTGGGAGCAGGATCTGAGGAGGGGCTGAGCGTCGGTCGAGATCATCGTGTCGGCTCAGATTAGGAGAGAGACGGTGGGCTCTACCCTCCTCTAGTGATTTTTCCTTTACTTCTTTTTGCGCAGGACCCGGGTCAGCCCCGATTCACCACGCTGTCTCCCGCTTGGCGATGGGGTTCGTCTGCTTGGGGGTCCTGTAAAAGCGGCGATCGATTCCCCGCTCCAGTCGGAGCTTGTTGACTGCGTTCAGCTGATCAAAGAACTCTTGCATGGTCAAGTCGCACTTCAAGTAGTTGCAGTCCCCGCAGCAGGTCAATACATTCCCGCGCACATATCCCTGCTCGTTGTCCTTCCTGTCGACGCCGTTGCGGTGTCCGTGACTGCTGGTCTTGCCGCAATACGCACACTTGCCCTGGCAGAGCGCCTTGAACTCGTGCTCCTGCAGCTCAAAGGTAAGACCCTTCTTCTCGGCCCGGGCCTTGTAGGCAGCAAAGGACACTCCCGAATACTTTTTCCAGGCATCGTCGCCAGCAAACTCGCCAGGACCACCATAGGTATACACGAGGTGGGCACAACGGCGGATAAAGGTGACGGGATCGAGGGCCATTTTCATATAGTTACACTTTACACAGCAGGAGACGGTGTTGCTCATGTCGTACGCCCCGTTGTTGTTCAGACGATCGATGCCATTGAGGATTCCATCGCCATCGAGGAATCCGCAATAGACGCAGGGAGATGTGCACATAACCAGAGCCTGGTCGTCAGTGAGATTCCAGGGAATGCGCTTGGTCTGGGCCTGACGCTTGCGCTCGCCAATGAAGGTGTTGAAGTGGGTGCGATGGTAGTGTCTGAGGTGGTCTCTGTTGTTGCGAGACCACTCGTTGTGGACATCTGCCAGGTGACGGCGGAATCCCTCTGGGTCTTCTGCCATTCGACGCTCCCTGTAGTCGATGTCGTATCGGTTCTCGCGGTTCAGTGCCAGTCGCTTCTCTCTGGTCTCTGGATTGGCCATTCGACGAGCATCGTGTCGGGCGCCCTTTTCGAGGCAGGTAATGCAGGAATCGGTGAGATTATCCGGCTTGGACAGATCCACTCGGAACTGAGCAAGTGGCTTGATGACCAGACAGCCACCGCACTTTTTCTCAATGGTAGGGTCCTCGACAACCTTCTCGAGGCACTTTTGGCGGTTTCTGACAAGCTTCACTCTGTTCTTCTCGGTGCAATCGTCGCAATAGTTATAATACGTTCCGTTGGGTTTGACGCTGAAGTAGAGGTGCGCGGGGACATTGGTCTTGGCCACGCATCGAGTGCAGGACCTGAGGACAGGCGCACCAATGGCATTGTCGGAGGCAGAGGCGGTAGCGTGCTGGTCGAGTTGGGTGTTCATCATCGCAGTTCGAGAGAGGATGCTTGGCTCTACCATGAGGCAAGAAAACAAGTCACCCAGATCCAGCGCATTTGGCAGAGACATGAGCACGCTCATGGCACCATACACGTGAACAGGGCCCAGTGGGCGAATGGTCATGACCAGCGCGCGATGGTATTGGGTAACAAAATATTCGATCAATGGTCAAAAAAAACCTGGGTGTCCCGTTTTTGTTAGTTTGCCTGTAACTTCCAGGCGTACACATAACACTGGAAAGAAAAGGAATTTGTTTGAACGTACAGAAATATCACAGACACACAGCGCCTGGAGGGACAGGGGGTTTGAGTGGTGAGATCATTGACTTGTCACTTTCAGCGAACCTTCCGCCTCTTGCTTTCGGATTGGTTGCTACTGCCGGATTCCGTCGGAGTTGTGGTGGTGAGCTTATCGCGGCTTGGTGGATATTTCATTGCAAGTCTTGACGCAAAAATTGTACGAGCCCGAGTGGAGTTTTGTTCAGTACCATGTCCGCGTTCATGGCACTGTCCGATCCAGAATTTCGCCTTGGCACTCGGTGTCATGAACACCCTCTGCCTTTGCCCTCTTCCTTCCTTTACCCTTGCCCTTTCCTTTCTGTTTGCCTGCCTTAGCGCTTTCCCTTCCTTCTGTTTGTTTGTTTCCCGCGCTGTGCTGCCTTGTTGTCTTCCCGCCAGCACGCGCGCTGTCTGTGTTCCGTTCCCGTTTCCTTGCTGTTGGTCATGGGTTACGCCCACAACGCCGCCTCGACGCCGCCTGACGCCTTGGCGCCGCCATGCCGCCGCCACTGACGCCCGCTGACTCACGGATCCCGAGTCACGGCCGCCACCTGCTTCGCTCGCTGCTTCGCCCTCCCCGCCGCTGCTTCGCTCCTGCCCCCTCGCTCTGCAGCGTCGATCCTTGGCGCTCGCATAAATAGCCCTCCGACCAGCCTCTGTCCTTTGCCTTCGTCTTGCCACTTTGTATTTTTAGTATCCTAAGCCTTGGATCTAGAATAAAACTTTGGCTTTACCCTTGACACTCTGTGTCCCAGTCCAGTCCCCGCTCCTCTCCCTACGTTCGAGTCTTGTATTAGGACTCTTGCGCACTTCCCTGCTTGCCCCGTTGTCCAGTCTTGACACTTGGCAAGACCTTCAACAACCCCCCACTTGCCCTGCCTTTGCCCCCGTTCCCTTCGCTATATCTTTTACCAATGGCTTCCCCTTCGGGCCTTTCCGAGCCCGAGCTCCAGGCCATCCGTGCGGTCATTATCCAGTCCGCCGAGAACGCCCGTTCTCTCCAGGACTTTTCCAAGTTCCTCCACGATCAGGATGATGCGCTCAACCGCATCACCGATCGTATGGACCAGGTCCTGGCTCGCCGTGAAGAGGATGTCCGCCAAGTTGTCGCCGCCAGTGTCCAGGAGGCCCTCCGCAGCTACCAGGCCCAGCTACCTCCTCCTGCTCCCGCTCCCGCTCCGATCCGTCGTGCAGGTCGCCCCTACTTCGGCGTTCCTGACGACGTCGATGATCCTGCCCAAGACCCCGAGGACAACCCTGCTGGTCGCAACTCTGCCACCAGGCAGATAGGTCCTCCCGACCGCTTCTCTGGTAAGGACCCGAGCCGCTGCAATGCCTTCCTCTCGCATTGCAGACTGGCCTTCGTGTCCAACCCTCCCCTCTTCCAGACTGAAAGGGATAAGGTGTTTTACGCCTTATCCTATCTCGATGGTACTGCTGCAGACTACATGCAGCCGTACATCGATCAGTTGGAGAGAGACCCCGAGTGCTCCCCCCCTGCCATCCGTGACTTTGCCGGTTTTTCCGAGTGGCTCCGTGCTGCCTTTGGCCAGGTTCAGCCCACCATCGCCGCTGCTCGCGAGATGGTCAGGCTTTACCAAGTCACCTCCGCCGCCGCCTATGCCGCCGAGTACCGCCGCCAAGCCGTCCACCTCGTCACTTGGTCCCAAGACCCTCTCATGTTCCACTTCGAGAGTGGACTCAAGCCCTCGGTCCAAGATGAACTCTCCCGCCGCTCCTTCGACAACCTCGAAGATCTTATGCAAGCGGCGATCGCCATCGACAACCGCCAGGAGGACCAACGTTCCCGCCGTCCCAACCACCGCTCCGCTCCTGCTCCTGCTCCTGCTCGTCCGGCTCCTCTCCCTTTCCGTCCGGCTCCTCGTCCCTTCGCTTCTGCTCCTCCTCCTCGCCCCGCTCAAGCCTTCAACGTTCCGCAGCCCATGGACCTCAGCCAGGCTTCCGCTCGCAGGCTGACCGCCGAGGACAAGGCCGCCCTCCGTGCTGCCAACCGCTGCTTTTATTGCAAGCAGGAAGGGCACATTGCCCTTCGCTGCCCCAATAAGACCTCCTCCCGCTTGGCTGCCATCGATGCTTCTTTGGCTGTCGTTGATGTGAATAAACTTGACGACCAGGAAAACTTCTCTGCCTAGAAAAGGTCGGAGGAGCTTTCCTAGGCGTCAATCATGTCATAAATCTTCCTCCTGTAAATGTCTCCACGGTAAATCACTCTTCTGCCTTTTGCCATCTTGCCCCCGTCACCATTGCCACCGTTTCCACCGCTCTTGCTTCTTCGTCTTCGCCTCCCGAGCCTGACATCCAACGTCAGCCCTCCCTCGCTGTGACTCTGCTGTGCGGTCCAGAGTCCATACGGGCAACCGCCATGATCGATACCGGCGCGGTTACTTCGTTTATGGACACTGGATTCGCCGCAACCCACGCTCTCCCCACCTTTGAAACTTCTTTCGTCATCACTCTTGCCGATGGCTCTTCGATGGAGTCTAGTCTTGGAGTTTGTGTTTCTATGATCACAGGCATCAGCCACTATGAACAAATCTCGTTCGCGCTGATTCCCTTGGCTTCATACCCGATCATCTTGGGTATGGATTGGATCAAGAAACACAAACCCTACTTTGACTGGCACCATGACTCTATTTTCTTGCCTTGCACCTCTATCCACAGTTTGGCCTCCCCGTTCTCTCCCGAGCCACAGTCCTCTAGGTCCAGCCCTGCCGAGTCCCCTGCTGAGGTCCCCGCCGAGCCTGCCGTGTCCCTGCCCGAGTCCAAGATTGTTCCTGCCGAGTCCCCAGCCAAGTCCCCAGCCGTGCCCGAGATCCTCCCTGCCTTGCCTCCTGCCGTGCCCAAGCCCAGTCCTGCCTTGCCTCCTGCCGTCCCCAAGACCAAGACCCAGTCCCTACCCAGCGTCAGCCTGATCGGCAGCATCCCCTTCCAGCACGCCGTCCAGAAGGAAGGCCTGGAAGTGTTCCTCTTGGATGCTGCCCGAGTCCTGTCCCTCTGCTCCGTCGACGCTGGAGCCAAGCCCAAGGCCGAGCCCTCTGTCCCCTCCAAGTACTCGTCCTTTGCCAAGGTGTTTTCCAAGTCCGAGGCCGACAAGCTCCCCCAGCACCGCCCTTACGACCACACGATCCCGTTGGTCGAAGGTGCGTCTCCGTCGTTTGGGCCCGTCTACAACCTCTCCAAGCCGGAGATGGACGCCCTCCACACCTACATCCAAGAGAACTTGTCCAAGGGTTTCATCCGCCGTTCCGAGTCCCCTGCCGGTGCCCCAGTCCTGTTCGTCAAGAAGAAGGATGGCTCCCTCCGTCTCTGCGTCGACTACCGGGCCCTGAACAAGATCACCGTGCCGAACCGCTGTCCCCTTCCTCTGATTGCCGAGACGTTCGACAACCTCGGTAAGGCCAAGATCTTCACCAAGCTCGACATGCGAGGCGCATACAACCTCTTGCGCATCGCTGAAGGTGAAGAGTGGAAGACGGCCTTCCGCTGCCGCTACGGCCATTTCGAGTACAACGTCATGCCGTTCGGCTTGACCAACGCTCCTGCCTCGTTCCAAGCCTTCGTCAACGATGTCCTCCGAGAATACCTTGACCAGTTCGTGGTCGTCTACCTGGACGACATCCTCATCTACTCCTCCGATCCTGCCGAGCACGAGGCTCATGTCAAGAAAGTCCTGACCAAGCTCCAAGACGCCGGACTCTCACTCAAGCTTGAAAAGTGTGAGTTCGACCAGTCCTCCGTCGCCTTCCTCGGGTTCATCATCTCGCCCGATGGAATCTCCATGGATCCCGACAAGGTCAAGGCCATCCAGGAGTGGGAGATCCCCCGATCTGCCCACGACATCCAAGTCTTCCTCGGCCTGGCGAACTTCTACCGCCGGTTCGTCAAGGACTACTCCAAGATCGCCACCCCGCTGACGGACCTCCTGAAGAAGGACATCAAGTTCTCCTGGTCTCCCTCGGCTCAAACGTCATTCCTGAAGCTTAAGGAATGCCTGAGCACCGGTCCTGTCCTCCGCCACTTCGACCCCGAGCGTCAGTGCGTCATCGAAGCCGACGCATCTGACTATGCTCTTGGGGCTGTTCTCAGTCAGCGCGACGACGAAGGCCTCCTCCACCCCGTCGCCTTCTACTCCCGGAAGCTGCTCGATGCAGAAATGAATTATCAAATCTATGATAAGGAACTTCTCGCCATCGTCGCAGCCTTCAAGCAATGGAGACACTACCTCGAGTTCTCCTCCCAAGCCACCGAGGTCGTCACCGACCACAAGAACCTCGAATACTTCCAGACCTCCCGCAACCTCAGCCGTCGCCAAGTCCGTTGGTCCGAGATCCTTGGCGACTACAACTTCGTCATCAGGTATCGACCCGGAACCCTCAACAATGCCGCCGACGCCCTCTCCCGCAAGGACAAGTTCCCTAAGGAGGGGGGTGACTCCCGTAGCTCCCCGAACACCCAGACCCTGCTGCCACCAAAACTCTTCGTTTCCGCCCTCCGAGCCGTTCCCGTTGCCCCCGAGTCCGAGGATATCGCCGCCCTCATCAAGTCAAGCCTCAAGAAGGACTCTACCTTTGGTCCGATCCTGTCCCAAGTCCTCAAGAACCCTGCCTCCTGTCCCGGCTACTCCGTCGACAACGACCTTCTGCTCTGTGAAGGTCTCGTCTGCGTCCCCGATGTCCCCGAGCTCAAGCGCAAGATTCTCGTCGAGTGCCACGACTCGCCGACTGCCGGCCACTTCGGCGTCGCCAAGACCTTTGAGCTCGTCTCCCGGACCTTCCACTGGCCGACCATGCGTCGCTACATCAAGGAGTATGTCTCCGGATGCGACACCTGCCAGCGGAACAAGCACTCCCGTCACAAGCCCTACGGACTCCTTGCCTCGCTCCCTGTTCCCGATCGCCCTTGGTCTTCTGTCTCCGTCGACTTCATCACCCAGCTTCCCGAGTCCTCTGGACACACAGCCATCTGTGTGTTTGTCGACCGATTCACCAAGATGGCCCACTTCGTCCCGTCAAGCAACGAGGCCAACGCCGAAGACACTGCTCGGATGTTTGTCGAGCACGTCTTCACCAAGCACGGTCTTCCAGACGATATCGTCTCAGACCGAGGATCTACCTTTGCCTCCAAGTTCTTCCAAGCCGTCCTGACCCGCCTCAAGATCAAGCACAAGATGTCGACTGCCTTCCATCCGCAGACCGACGGCCAGACCGAGCGGGTCAACGCCATCCTCGAGCAGTACCTCCGCTGCTTCATCAACTTCCAGCAAGACGACTGGGCCCAGCTTCTCCCTCACGCCGAGTTCACCTACAACAACACCTCTCAAGCAACCCTCGGCTGCTCCCCCTTCTTTGCCTACACCGGCTACCACCCTCGTTTTTCCGTCGCCCTTCCCCGCACCACCAAGAATGCCTCCGTCGCCGACGATCAAGCCCGAGCCATTCACTCCCTCCACGATGAACTCAAGTTCAACATCGCCCTTGCCCAGGACTCCCAAGCCAAGTTCTACGACCCCGGCCACTCCCCTTCCCCTCCGTTCAAGGTTGGAGACCGAGTCTGGCTCTCCGCCAAGAACATCAAGACCCAGCGACCCACGGCCAAGCTCGACCACACCAAGCTTGGGCCGTTCAAGATCGTCGCTCAAGTCGGTTCCCGCGCTTTCAAGTTGGACTTGCCCTCGTCCATGCGCATCCATCCGGTGTTCCACGTCTCCCTGCTCGAACCCGCCGCCGATGACAAGATCCCAGGTCGAATCATCCCGCCCCCTCCACCCATCCAAGTCGACGGCCACGACGAATGGGAAGTCGAACAGATCCTGGACTCCAGGCTGTTCCGAGGTAAGCTCCAGTATCTTGTGCACTGGCGTGGCTACACGGTGATGGACTGCACCTGGGAGCCCGCCAGCAATCTTGCACATTGTCCGGAGCCTGTCACTGCCTACCACTCCTCTCATCCCTCGAAGCCTGGCCCTCTCGGAGCTCGGGCCTTGAGAGGGGGGTAGTGTCATGAACACCCTCTGCCTTTGCCCTCTTCCTTCCTTTACCCTTGCCCTTTCCTTTCTGTTTGCCTGCCTTAGCGCTTTCCCTTCCTTCTGTTTGTTTGTTTCCCGCGCTGTGCTGCCTTGTTGTCTTCCCGCCAGCACGCGCGCTGTCTGTGTTCCGTTCCCGTTTCCTTGCTGTTGGTCATGGGTTACGCCCACAACGCCGCCTCGACGCCGCCTGACGCCTTGGCGCCGCCATGCCGCCGCCACTGACGCCCGCTGACTCACGGATCCCGAGTCACGGCCGCCACCTGCTTCGCTCGCTGCTTCGCCCTCCCCGCCGCTGCTTCGCTCCTGCCCCCTCGCTCTGCAGCGTCGATCCTTGGCGCTCGCATAAATAGCCCTCCGACCAGCCTCTGTCCTTTGCCTTCGTCTTGCCACTTTGTATTTTTAGTATCCTAAGCCTTGGATCTAGAATAAAACTTTGGCTTTACACTTGACACTCTGTGTCCCAGTCCAGTCCCCGCTCCTCTCCCTACGTTCGAGTCTTGTATTAGGACTCTTGCGCACTTCCCTGCTTGCCCCGTTGTCCAGTCTTGACACTCGGATCGTCGCATTCGGTGGCCTCGATGAACTTGTTCATTGCCAATTTAAAATCTTTATCGATTCCATGGCCGTGGTAGTAGCACTCGCCGAGCTGACAGAGAACGGTGCTGTTTTGAGGGTTCTTGGCGGCCAGCGCTTCAAAACGTCGCAAGGCCATAGGTAAATGGACCGTGGTTCCGATTCCAAGAAGAAGGCATTGACCCCAAATGAAATCGCTAAACCAATGGGTCCTGGAGCCGACTTGACACCATCCGAATAAATCGACTTGTGGTTGATTGCCTTGGCCTCGTGGTGGCTGGTTGGTGGTATTCTCCAGACGATAAGCATCGTCACAGTTGACCTCGGTCCCGAGTCCACAGACCAAGCACCAACGTTTCAAAAATACAGCGACGTCCTTGAACGAACCGACTGTGTTTGTCGAAGTTTCGGAATCGGCTAGTTGACCCCATAACTCGAATGCCCTTTCCGAATTTTGGGGTGTGCCGAATCCAAGAAGGTGAAGCCAGCCAAGTGCGAAAACAAAGCCATCGCGCTCGGTGGATTGGTCTTCACAATCATCGATTTTTTGAGCGATGAAGGTGAACACTTCATTCCAATCCGAAGCCTCCATTTCCAAGTCCATCGAAAGGACAAGAAAACGAGAGACACCATCGTCCTTGAGGGCTTCAATGGCTTCAGCCGGAGTCAACTGGTTTTGGGAATCTATTGCGGGCGGTACAAATATTAGTCACGAATCATTTACGAGTGGCAAATGGGCGTGTGGACATACCTGATGACTCCGAATGATCTTCAACGGGTTGTTCATTTTCGCCCGAAACGCTGACCGATGAGACGCTTGAATCCGATGGCGATGTCCGTTCGAACGATTCCAAGATACGAGTGAACTCTGGGATAAGTTCGGCGGCCTTGGGACGCTTGCTTGCTTTCTTCCGGAGGCAGCCTTCGAGAACCTCCTCGAGACCAGGAATGTTGACTTCCCGAATTTCAATAGTCGCCCCAGTTTTGTAAATGTCTTGAATATCCTTGAGTTCGACGATTTCTCGAGGCCAGACATTTTCGCAGTTGATCAGTATATCGCAGCATGTTATGCCAAACGAATATACGTCCGTGGATTTGTTGGGGCGGATCGGTCCGATAGCTCTTACTCGTTCAGGGGCCATATAGTAATAGGTACCATATGGCTGCTGACCCCTGTCGAGACTGAGCTCTTCATATCCGGTCTTGGTCCCATGGAGCTTGAACGAACATCCAAAGTCCGTGAGGAGGATCGACAAATCGGCCGACACCAAGGTATTGTTGGGCTTGACATCCACGTAGATGACGTTTTTGCTGTGGAGATATTCGAGGCCTTCTGCAATTTCCTTCATCCAGCGGACCTTGGTTGGCTTTGCTGTTTCTGGGTGCCCTTCGATATACCGTTCCAAATCGAGGTGGGGTTGAAAAGGGGAAATCATCGCAGGAGCGATGTCGTATCCGATCGATACGCCGATCAGCCGGAGGATCCGTTTGTGGCTGAGGAGCTCCCAGACACCGGCTTCCCATCCAAGTTCGACAATCGGGTCGTGGTCGGAACCTTGTGGCTTTCGAAGCATTTTGATGGCGACCTCCGTATTTATGACACCGTCGTTGAGCCGTCCGCTTCTGATCTCGGTGAAGTCCGACGTTTTGAGGAGGCCATCCTCCTCTCGGTTGATGGTCAAATGGTCGGCGTCGAAAAACTTGCATTTGAGCATCGACTTGAGTTGTCTGGCCTGAGTGCTGTGGCTTCGTGTACGTCGAGACATTTTGGCGGCGCTAGTTGGTAGCGGGATGGGTTCGTTTTTTTGAGGAAAAATGCTGGTGGGGGGTGATGGGGAGCGGGGAGCGGATGCCGAGGGCGGCCATGAAGAGACAGCGGACGTTCAGCGTGGCTTGTCGACTCAGGTGCCATGAAATTAGAAATGAATGAAATTCATGATTCCGCGTCATGGCCAGCCTCAGTGTGGCCATTTGCTGCGCGTCACCCAGAATCCAGTCATTGGAAAAATGTGTGTGTGTATATTGACAAAATATTCAATATTGCAAACACTGGTGGTATCGAGTGATACTACATGACGAGGCACTTCTTTTTCTTGCGAATGAAGTCGCTGGATATCTTGGAGGAGGGCTCTGGAGCTGGGGTAGGATGAGATTTCTCGCGCCTGGAAGGGATTTGCTCTTCGACAAGTGCGATGTTTCTCATGACCATTTGGATATGGGGGTGTTTGGGGTCACTGAATATATTGGTCCAAATCGCCAATGCCTCTTGGTACAAGGCAAGTGCATCGCCCAGGCGTCCTTGGTCACTTGCCACCAGGCCTATGTTGTTGAGTGTCGAGGCAACATCGGGATGTTCGCGGGTGCCATAGACCTTGGTGGTGGTCAGCATGGCTGGGACTGGTGAAGAGCAGAACGAAGGAGCAACCCAAACCAAGAGGGAATCACCATCCACCCATCCACTCACCCACCCGGGAATGCCCGAGCTGCTCCGGATTCGAGCGGTGGTCACCACGTGACCATGTGCCATGAAACGCTTTCCTCTGTCCGAGGTGGTCGTTCTCGCCTGCCCCCCAAGCCTTGCAGCCACCGAGAGCGCCCGCTTTCCCCGTCATCTCCCCGTCGTTCCATCCCTTCGCCACCGCTCATAAATGGCTTGTGAAGCGTCTACCTTTGACGATATCGTCGCTCGTGGTTGTCGAGTCGTCGACCCAAGTGATATCGTGTCCGTCGAACCACTTCAGAACTTCCTCATGATGAGGGACAACATTCAGGTTCGCTTGGCTTTCTTCGATCGTAAGATTGTTGTCGTCAAGAAATATCGCCGCCTTCCTGATGAGGATTCTGGAGAATATCCACTCCACTTCCTCTGGGACGTTGGTACTTGGTCCAGCCTCCACCACTTCAACATCCTCCCCCTTCTCGGCATCTCCCGTCTCGACGACGGGTTCTGGGTTGCCCTGAGTCCCTTCCAACCAAAAGGCAACCTCTCTACCTATATCCGAAAGAAACCCCCAGTCTCCATGGAAACCAAAGTTCTCTGGATGAAGGAGATAGCTACTGGCCTGCGCTATCTCCACGAAAAGCGAGTCGTCCATGGTGACTTGAAACCCGACCATATCCTGGTCGACTCTCGCCTCCACCTCCACCTCTGTGATTTTGCCTCTTCGCTCAGCTTCCCCCCCAATGTGAGCAGCGTCAAAGGGCTCCCGCTTCCAGCTGTGCATGGTCGATATGGCACTGCTTTCTATATGGCCCCCGAGCAAGTTCACGCCAATCATCCTGTCCAGCCCAACAGAAGCACAGACGTCTTTGCCTTTGCTGTCTGCGCCTGTGAAATCCTCGCAGACATGGGTAATGTCTGGGGCGAAGAATCCCCTGGTAAAGATGTCTATGAAGAGCGTCGCAATTTTTTCGCTCAAGGTAGGACTGCTACCATCCATCGAGACGCCCCGCCCTCCCTCGGGGCCATGTTGACCAAATGCCTCCAACATGAGCCCCAAAAGCGCCTCGCCATCAAGGACATCGTCAAGATGCTCGAAAGTCTCCACAAGAGGCTCAAGGCATCCGCTGCACAAAAAAAGCGGCTCGAACGCAAGGCCATGGATACTCAGCGTGGTGTCTTCAAGCCCCTCACCCAAGCAGTCCAAAACGATGGTGATGCTGATTTGTTGGCATTGTTCGATGGTATTTCAGCTGGCAGTAGCAGTGACGACGACGCTTGAATGCAGTTTTTGTTCAATATACCCCTCAGTCCATGCAGTAGCCAGTGCCCTTGGTCCCACACATTTGATTTTTTCTGTGTGCATCCACCAGCAACGATGAGTTTCCACAGGCGATATAGCAACGACCCCGCCACCACAACCACGTCCAGCGACGACATCAACGACAGTGTCGATATTGGCATGGACTCTTCCAGCGGCGACAGTAGCTTCAGTACCAGCTATGATGAACCAATGAAATGGGAAGTCGCTCCTCTCCCCCCTCTGCGAAAGCGATCTTCGTCGATCGTGGAACAGCCCGGGTTCAAGCGGTCCAGGAACAGCGAACCTCAGCCAGAGACCAACGACGAGTCAGAGCAGTGGATGGACCGGGGGTATCCAGTGGTCGAAGAAGATACCACAATGGCCATGTATTATCCCATCAAGAAGGCCAGTACGAGCAGCGAACGCCATATGCCTTGGGAATTCGATGACATCCCAGGCCCGAGGAAGCGACCCGGTTTTGAGGAGCCACCTATCTCCAAGCGACCCCGCCGAACTGGTGAATTTGCTGGATATGTCAACCAGCGCAAGCGAGGCAGGGACGAGTACGACAATCTCCAGCGACCCAGCAAGCGACACCAGCAGACTGGGGATTTCATCGAGTTTGTGGGTCGAAGCAAGCGCGCTGCTGACGACATCGACGATTTTCCCCGCCCAACCAAGCGGAGTGCTTCTCGATTCTCAATCTTCTCTGAGTAAGCTGTCTCCCCGCCCCCCCATGACCCGGCTGACACAATCTCCGCCCTGCCAGATGACCCCCCCATTCTTCCGACACACCGCTCACGTCCAGTTCCCGATGCTGGCTTCGCATCGTCCTCAAAACCAGCCCGATTTCCTGCCGCCGTGAAGCATCGCCTCTCTCTGCAATCGATCGAACATGCCTCAAGACGACTTTATCTCCCTGTACTGGCCTCAACTACCCGCCGAGCTTCAGTGTCTGATCCTCGCCTACGTCTCCAGTGATCAGTTCACTGTAGATGCTCTTCTGCGCTCTGGATTCATGTTCAAATGCGGTGCTCCCCAGCGCCGCGAGCTGATCGTTGGCAGCATCAAGATGATCAGTGCAATCGAGCATCCCGGTGATCTCTTGGATTCCGCCGATGATACTGGCAACGAAGACGATCAAGAAGAAACGTTCAAACCGGACTGGACAGGGGACTACGATCGCCTCGAGCGAGATGACTACCCCCATTGTGCCACTCGAGCTGCTCTGATCAGCGCCCGGATCAACTACTACAAACGTTACTACTCGCGATACAGCCGTTATCGAACCAAGAAGGGTCGCTCGTCCTGTGTACCCCTCGAGCAGTGGTTCCCTACCAAGTGGATCTACCCCAAGCACGATGTATTCAGCGCCGTGACTACTCGGGTCTTTCGTATCTACCGACACCTCTTTGCCGAGTATTCGCATGCTCGCGATGTTGACAAGCTCCATGCTCTCCAGCGCAGCGTTGCATACTTCGAGGGTCGTCGATACAAGTATGGGGAAGGTGGTTATGGCCGAGACTCACGGCTCGCCATCGCTTCATTCAAGAAGGGTGCGCATTTCGGAAGCGCCTTCTGCAAGTACGAGCTGATCAAGTATCAAGCCGAGTACGATCAGAGTGCCATTCCCAAAGAGCTCGACCTCTTCTTCCGCCAACTACTGGCCGACCCAGATATGACTATTCAACATGAAATCGTGCCTGACGGGATACTCCAGGAATATGCGCTTATCCCCGCAGTCGCTTGCCAGCTTGCCAAATACCACTTCACAAACCGAACATCGATCGTCAACCTGGCTCGCTATACACTGAGTCTCTTCTACGATTTGAACCCGGTGCCTGGACCCGAGCACGACTGGTACATCTGTCGCACCGAGGGGCATTCCCCAAATGTGTGGTACTACGACACCCTCCGCTTCTATCTGCTGATCCTCCGTGTCTACGGAATTGTCGATCTGTGCGAGCCATTTGAGAAGATCGAGGACCGAGGACCCCGAACCCAGGGCTGGATGTCGTTTCCTGGACTTTCTGCTGACACCTGGAGGGATATCAGTATTGCCTTCTTCCGCCAGGTCTTTCTGGATATGGAGGACGAGGCATACATCCCCTTTGTGGTTGGTTGGCTGGGAGACTGGAGTACCAGCCCGCTCCAGTATTGCCGAGAGAATGCCTATCTGTTCACCGACCTCAGTACCCACCTCTACACGAACCCTCTTCAAGACCTGCAGTACGTCATCGACAACGAGTTTGAAGCGATCGTCAGCTCGGATGAAATGGCGGCTCATCCGATCGAGGCCATGTTCATGGCTGGGCTCTATGCCATATACCACAATATCCAAACGATGAACCACGATCTCATGATCGAATTTAAAGATGGTGTCATCGGTGGCTGTCGCAAGGCCATGCAATACTTTGACTACTGTGTGCGGGCTCTCCAACGCCAGAGCAAGTTCAGCGATCGCCACCGGCTCCTCCTTGAGGGAGCCTACTTCCTCAAGGGTGTGAGTATGGCTATCGCAGAAATGAATGGAAGCACGCAAGACCAGCAGCATGCAGTCAGTTGCCTGGTCCAATCCTACGATCGATCAACGAACAAGACCCGAAGCCCCGCTGCGGTCTGCATTGCCTTTGCATATCTTGGCGGCTATGGAGTCGAGCGTGATGTCTACAGCGCCAGGTACTGGTTCGAGACGCAGGATGCCCAGTTCCTCAAGTCGCTGAAGATATCCGATAATATCTGGTGCAGTTGGGCACTCAAGCCAGCGGACCAGGTCGCCATGAAATCGATCAGCTGGATCAAAACTCATATGGGTGTGCGTCATGATGTGTCTGGGTTGCTGCATGACTTGGAACTCCCAGCTGGAAACGATGGTGGTGTGTAGGGGGTGGTTGACTCGTGAATACAGTGGCAGCTCCTTCCTCCTTGCTTGCACCAGTACACCCTGTCTGCCAGGCCAGTCTGGGAGACACCCTGTCTGACGAAATCGCCGCCCAACCCCGTCATGTTCCGCTCCCTCCGCCATCGAGCGGGTCGCTTATATTGACCGTCTCGCTGCCCCTGCCATCCACACCCCTGTTCCAAAATGTCCATTGCCAAGATTGCCCGTGCCGCCGACGCCATTGCCCGCCTATCTGGGCAAGCCCCCGTCGATCACCCATTGCAGAGCGCCTTCAAGTCTGCCATCGATCTCTTCCATGTGCTGAAGGACATGTATATCAACCACCGTGGTTGGGAATTCATGGTCAGCAGGACTGCTTACCTACTCACTGTGCTGAGCAAGCATGATGCCGATGATCTCGAGTCCATGCAAATCGGGGACGCTCTCTCTGCCCTGTACGATACGATCACCCACACGATCGCATTCGAGCGACCCTTCGATTCCGCTGACGTCTATGGCCAGATCAAAGAATTTTGCCACAATCAAGAGGAACAATGGACGATCTTTGCCCAGCACCGCCGCCCTGGTGGTCCCGATCTCGTCCCCTTGAACGACACTGGCCTGGAGATGTGTCTTGCGTGTGATCAAACCATCGATCGCACCATCGACATTGCTCGCATCGTCACTGAGAAGCGCAAAGAGCAGCCAGAGGAAGCAAGTGAGCCCGATGCGAAGAGGTGCAAAGCATCCACCGCCGACGAGGAAGGTGAAACCGAGCCTGTTCCGCCCCCCACGGACTCGGCCATCAATGACGTCGATCCCCCGGGTCCTAGCATACCGGCTGAGAAGTCTGAGGAACCCGACGTGTCCGAGGAACCGGGCATGTCCGAGAAGCTCATCGATGACCCCGAAGACGACAGCCAGAGCGACGTGACTGAAGATTTGGATATCGCCCCTTATGAAGGACCAGGCGCGACTGCTGAACCCACGACCCCGGCAAACAACGAGCGCGAAGACGGTGAACTGACCCCCGTCCTCGACGCACCGGTTGCTCCTCCCTCGCTCAGCGAAGCTTGCATCAAAGCGGAGCCACCCGTGCCAGAAAATGAACGATCTCCTTCCCCGGCTTCATCGGATAGCGTTCCGTCCGAGCCCGACACACCAGACTCCATACTCGACGAGTGTATGGAGTTCATCATGGAGAACTTCAAGCAAATTCCTCTTGATGACCATGAGTGGGATCGCACAGTCGACGATGTCCTCAAGCTTGTCTCCACGGGGTCGTTCAGGGCAACGTTTTTGCTTGGCTGGATCCGATATGTTGGTATCGGAAACAAACAAGATCGACCCCTTGCCTTCACGACGTGGGTTGGGCTACTCGCTCCACCCATCAACTCGCCCTGGAGGACGCAGGAGCTCAGTCCCAGTACCAGAAAATGGATATCCTTTTTGATCCGCTGGGGCAAGACTGCTGAATGCTGCCCCGAGACCATTGGCCAGTGTGTCCCTGTCGACAAACACGATGGGATCCTTGAAAACCATCACAAGTTTTCAAGGATGTACTTTGAGTGCATGAACCTCGCGTCAGACGACGACGTCCTTTGCAAATTCATCACAGCGCACTGCTACAACGAAGGATTTGGAACAGCACCATCGAAGCGACAGGCCCAATCTCTCTGGGTCTCACTGAAGCGCAACCAAACCAGTGCTGGGATGTGTTGTGTTGGTGCGTGTTTCGAAATTGGCGCGTTCACTCAGAAAAACGAAGAGCAAGCCATCAACTTCTATCGCCAAGCCATCGCTATGGGATCGAAAATGGCAGAATTCTGTCTTGGAGCGTGTCTACTTTCAAACCCAACGAGGGATGTTGCTTTGCTCGACGAAGGCATGAGGCTGCTGCAAAGCGCCTCTGTATCCGGGTCGATCATTGCGACGATGCGTCTGGCTCTACATTTCGAACGAGGTCAATATGTGGCGAGGAGCCACGCCAACGCAAGCCAGTTCTACCACAGAGCTGCTGAATTCGGGAGTGTCGAGGCTCAGTGGCGATTTGGCTCTGCCTACACGACAGCGAATACCGACAAGGATCGAGCCTACTCTATCGAAATGCTGATCAAAGCAGCAGATCAGGGTCATATTGACTCCATGGCCTTTCTTGGGCAGATCTACTACACGCAATCGCGAATCCGAGACTACTTCAAGGCCATCAAGTATCTGAGAATGGCTGCACATGCTGGACACCCAGCGGCGCAATGCTACCTCAGCCTCTGCTACCTGCGAGGACATGGTACTGCACAGTCGCAGAGCCTTCACACGCAATGGCTTCAATGTGCCATTGCCACCAACCCAAGTGAAAAGGACAAGTACCTCGCCCTCATTCAATCCCCATGATATGACTGCTCACTCCATGTCACCCCAGCATTCCAAACCCGATGCAATCTTTCCTTTGTTTCTGTGCTTCGAAGCCATCCGTTTGTGCTCTTTTTCGACTTCGTCACTATGGCCGCTGTCATCCAATTCTTCCGATGATGGTGCCGACGAAGACGACGAATCGTTCCAGTTTTCCTGTTCATTTTGTGGTTCGCTGGACTCACTTTCAGAGTCCAGAGCGAGAACCGGCTTGCAATAAAGTCTCTGGATTGCTGCTTGTACATCCTCGTGCACACCCTCGCTCGTGACAGTGACGATATGTCCCTCGAACGACTTTTCTATTCCATCGATAGACCAGAGACGTGTGCATCCGGTGATGTCGAGCTGGTTCAGCTGAGACAGGGTGTGTGGGAGACCGACAAAGTCGCGGATGGCAGTGTGTGCAAGCGAAAGACGCTCGAGGGCTGGGCAGCGAGGGAAGAATAGGAGGGACTGTAGCGACGTGCAGTTGTTCAGAGTAATGCATTCGAGTAGAGGCAGATCCTTTGGCAGGCCAGCGAGTGACTCGAGACTTCTGCATGCTGACAGATCCAGAGTCTTCAGCTCGGGGAGTGAGTGAGGCAGGCCATCTAGTGTACGCAGCGATAAGCAATCGCGCATGATCAGATGCTCGAGGACGGGTACGCTTGTGGGGAAGCCATCCATGGTTGAGATACTGGTTCCCGATAGATCGAGGGACACGAGCACATGAAACTCGCGGGGCATGCTGTGCAGGATATCCAGATCGCGAATATTGGACATGTCCAGCTCTGTGACAAAGGCGATGGCATCCATGCAGGGCACCGAGTGGATAGTAGTCGGTCGCTGCCTGGTTGATGCACTCTGCCAGGATCTCCATCTCCTCGGCAAATGTCATTTCATTCACATCACCCTCGTCGGTGAGCTCGGAGCCATCACAAGACTCGATATCAGCGTCGGTTTTGTCAGGATCGAGCTGTGCCTTTGACTCTGGAACCGACTCTAAGTTAGTAGATGGACCTGGTGCGGAGTCTTGGTTGAGTGGTTTATTAAGGAATTTCGCGAAAAAATCAAACATGGCAGCGAAGAATGCGGACGGGGTAACTACAATAGGGCAACAAATGATTTCAATGGGATTCGCTGCGCGAGAGGATGGTTCTCATATCGCCGAGATCATGGAGCCTGGATCTCACACTGAACAATGTGTGATGGAGAGAGTCCTCGAGATCGGTAGGGATGCTTCCGAGACCATAGATGATTTCAAGGGCGTTGAGAATCATCTCCTGTGCCTCAACGTATTGCTTGGATCTGAGACACTCCTCGCCCCTGGATGCCATGTACTGCGCAATATACAGGCTCGATTCGTCGCTAGGTTGCTCCTCGGGTCTGTCGTTGCCGGGTTCGTCGTCGTCGCTGTAGTCGACAAGATCGTCGTCTTCATCGATGTAGAACTTTGCAGCTGCTGTCGTGACCGTCTCGGTATCGCTGTCGGGCAAATCCAGCGTGTGTGTTTCGAGTGCCTTGCATCGAATCTGTGCTGGAGAGTGATCGACGAGGAACTCGCACAGCGCCAAGACAGTGGCGAGCCACCAGATTGTCCTCAAAGACGATGTGGTTCTTCTGAAGCTTGTTGATCCACTTGCCCATGCCGACGATGTCCTCCTGGACGGCCCGGATGCATGCGATGATGCAGCATTGGTAGAGGACTTCGAAGGCTTCACCCCTGGCTTCGTGCTGGCCTGCCAAGCGAAAGGACTCACGGGCGAGGTCATCGAGGGACTTGTCGAGGATCGCAGGTGCGAGGAGACGAATGATCGAGTCGATATGGAAGCGTTCGAGTGTTGCAGCGGTGGTCATGGTTGGTTGAAGGACACAGGAGAGATGAAAGCTGAAAGAGCAGGGCTGCGCGGCCAGGATGGAAAAAATGATCTGGGCCTCTTGTAGGACACGCCGACCATGAGCAACTCCCCTGTACAGCGACTGCTCACTCTACCCATCGACGGACTCCGCCCCACGCAGATCACGGTGGGGTTCAAGGATGTTGAACTGAAGCGCCTGACCATCCGCTCACTGATTGTGAAAGCGGACAGGCTCTACAACTACCTCAATGCCAAACGGGTCAGTGTCGTCATTGGCCCTGGCAAAATACCCTATATTGTCGATGGCCATGCACTTGTGCGTGCGCTCTATGAGACCAGGCTCCAAGCGGCACATTGTGTGGTGCTGGAAGACTACAGCACAGTAGCAACACAGGATGCCTTTTGGGAGAAGATGTACAGCCGTCGCTGGGTGTTTCCCTTCGACTCCGATGGCCATGGACCGCTGCCATTCAGCGCGATTCCGCTGCATGTCAAGGACATGACGGACGATCCCTTCAAGAGCCTCGCCTCCGCCGTGCAGCGGTCGGGTGGTTTTTTGCCTCCTTCCCAGCCGCAGGACGAATGGGAGTGGGTGCAATATCTCCGCAGCAGGGTGCATGGGGATCCGAACGCCAACATGCCCGGGGCGCTTGTGGATGCCTCCCATGCTGCCCACATGATCGAGGCAGCGGCCCTGCCAGGGTTCATTCCGCCAGGATGGTGATTTTTTTCTCCTTTCCAATGGACAGAACAACACACACAAGCAATGGAAACCATCACGATCATCCTCATCACTGCGATCATCTTTATCCTCTTGACTGGTGGCGGGCTCGGGTATCTCTTCTACACCAACAAGACCACGTTCTGTGGTGCATCGGCCGCCGGAGCCAGCGCAGTCCGGGTGAAACCGCCCACTGCCAGTCCGACCCCCGCGGCCGCCGTCGCCGCTGCCCAGCCCAGTGCTGTCGCACCACAGCCGGCGGTCGTGGATCCGTCTGCCACTGCGGCCGTGCCAGCGCCAGCCCCTGTCCCCAGCTCCTCTTGAGCACACATTTTTTGTCCTCCAAACAAGAGCAGCATGTCCCGCAATACAACACAGTCTATATCCTTCCACAAGCTTTTCTGGGCACTTCCCCAGGAGGTGCAGGAGCGCATCTTTGCTTGGATGTTTGTGCTGGACATCCCAGCCATCTGCGACGACCTCAGTCAGCCAGCCACGAGACTCGGCTGTGGACTCACGAAGCGCCTCGAGAAGAGCGGCCTCTTGGATCCCGAGGTCAATCGCCATCTCGCGCGATTCGCGGACCCCCTGTGGCTCAAAAAGTGTGTGCTGCTGGAGACGCTTCGCCATTTCCGCATGTGCGAGACGCTGTTCGCCAAGCGCATGATGCACAAGTGCCTGAGCACATTTGCCAGCGAAAGCGTCATTGAGAAATATGAGCAGGATAGCTACATCAACACCATCTTGCTGAACAGCTTCCAGCTGACCATGGAGGGTATGCTCATCCCCCATGTGGCAGACTTTCAGCATCGCGCATCGTCGTTTCTCTCCTCGCCGGGAATCCAGGGGCTCGGAGATGACTATGCTGCCCGCCTGGCTTGCCACGTTCAAGCGATGGATCACCAGGCGCGCACGAGTCTGGCAGCCATGCTGAAGGGTGCCTTGCGATTCGCGGTCAAGTCGTACTGTGCGAAACGATACGACACCAATGAGGAGCAGCGAGCGAACGAGGACGTGATGCTTGCCATGCTGGACGCTGCCCAGCGCCATCATAAATTCCGGGTGCTGATTGGGGAGCCCTGAGTGCCAGAGATCTCGCCATGACTTCCCTGCCAGGAGACGACGCAATCGAAACCCCACTCACTGGGAGCATTTTCACGCTCAGGACTTTCAACCTGAGCAAGTTGCGATTCACATCCACCCCAGACATGTCGTCAGACGAGTTCGAGACCATCACTGAGCTCGACCTGAGCCACAATGCCATCCGAGTCCTGCAAGCCTGTCTGCTTCCTGTGAATCTGCAAGTGCTCGACCTCTCGCACAACCAAATCACCAAGATTCCAAGCAACCTGTCCACCAGTCTACCCCATCTGGTCGAGTTGAATCTCTTTGCCAACAGTATCACCCACATTCCTGCGAGTCTGGGTGAATGCAAGGAACTCAAGCGCCTCGATCTTGGAGGAAATCATGTCGTTGATTTTTCGCACCTGGCAGGCATGAGGGGGCTCGCATATCTGCGAGTCACCCTGATTCCTGGGTACGCTGGGTTCGAATCGCACATCACCCAGCGCCTGGGGCACGAGGGAATGGAGCTGAGTTTGTCTGTGTGCACAAAAACAGCATTCAGCACAAGCTGCTCTTGTCGAATATAGCATTACCGTCTGAATCCAGCGTTGACGGTGCGATTGTGTATGTCAGTGGGACGGTGGGGAATGGTTTGGTGGGATCATTGAGGACGATGGGTGCCTTGGAAGGATCAAAAACACTGCCGCTGGCACTGGGTGCACCGGCCGCATAAGGGGTATTAGACCACCACTGTGTGTTTTTGAAGACGGTGGATGCATCCGGGAGCTGCTTCTTTGGCGCATATGAGACATTGCTGTAATCCAGAGAGACATAGCCACCGCTGGGTGCACCCGAACCCGAACCCGAACTGGATCCAGGTGCTCCAGAGCCAGGGCCAGAGCCGACGCGGTTTGTGCCAAAGGGAAGAGTGTTCGCACCCATGTAACCATAGCCACCGCTGGTGTCTGGATTGTATTTAGATGAGCTGTAGACCCGAGTGTCCGAGGACATGAGCGAGGTGGAGATGCCAGGGCTGCGGGATACGGATGCCTGAGGGTTCCCGGCAATGATTGGCACCTGCGTGACACGATCGCACGAATTGTGCAGCCAGAGTGCCTCGGGAATGATTTGGGTCACTCGGGCATCGGGGACATGCATGTGCTCGGGCATGGTATTGTTGTCGAGAAGCGGGCTGCACCATTTGCGGTCGGGAAGGAAGGACCCGTAGCGCAACGAAGAGTCAATGTTGATGCGATTGGGTGGAGTGAGGGACATGAGGTGTATTGATACCAATGGGTGTAGAAAAAAACAAACAGACGCAATCGCAGTCGGTGCTTGATCCCACACACTCATTCACTCGTCCTGGATGTTTCGATTGATGATGGCGTTGCGCATCTTTGTGTAGACCTTCTGGGCATAGGCACGGAACTCTGGTTCGACCTTTGGAGCGGCCTTGTCGATGCCCAGACCCTGGAGAATGCACCACAGTAGGATCTCGTTGACATTGCGGATTTCTGCCTTCTTCTGCATGGCCAGTTCATTGTTGCCCAGGACGATCGTATTGGTGCCGGTGAGTGCTGCAGCGGCATCTACCACAGCGGTCCTGGTCTTGGTGGTCTTGCGCTTCTTCTTCGGAGGCGGTGTGGTTTCCCCGGGCGCTGTCTCGGGTATGGCGATGGACTCGATGATACCGAGCTTGGAGTTCCACTTGATATCGGCCGTATCCAGGCAGGAACGATCGGTGTGTGGCGCAGGGATGACGCCCTGGTAGAAGGCGGATATGCGCTCGAGTTTCTGTGTCAGCGAGAGCTGTGTCCAGCGCTTGAAATAGCGGCCCTGGTGCTGATTCAAGCAGAATCCCCCGGCCTCGAGTTTTTCGAGCTCTATCTCGCATCCCTTCTGTATCGACATGACGTGGTTCCTCTCCTGCAAAATGCGATACTGCTGGTCGAGCAACGCGTCAAGCATCTCCTTCATATGCGCGTCTGGCTCGATGCCAGAGGACGGAACAATGATGGAGCGGACGCCAAGGAGTGTGGTGACATCAAGGCCAGTGAATTCATGGACGACCCCAAAGGTGCGTATGAGCTCGTCTTTCTTTGCTCGATAGTGCTTGCCGCGCTTGTGCTTGGAGACCATGTCCTCGATCATTTCCATCGACAATTGACAGGTCTCGCTCAACAGGGAATCCATCTTTTGGTTGAACACGGTCAGCAAGCTCTTGTGGTCGCGCTCGATGGACCGAAGGTGTGTCTGGTTCACATAGCGGTCAAAGCCGTCGCGATACTGGGATAACTCGAGCCATCTCTGGAGTGTATCGGTGCCCTGGTAGGCAGGGTCGAGCAGAGGGCAGACACCATGTGCCTGGACGATTTCGGGGAGAAGCAGAAGCCAGCGACACACGGGGAACGACATGCTGAATCCAGAGACTGGAAGGGTAGTGTATACCCATGCTCTAGAAAAATGTCCTTACTGCGTTTTTTTCGCAGCCTCTCTCCAGTCTACCGCATCAATGACCGACGAAGACACTCTGTTTGAGCACGACACCACTGCCGACGAGACCATCGTGCCAGATTTCGCCATATGCTCGAGCTGTGCCCCGACATCCAATGGTGACCAATATAGCTGCTATTCGGACGAGCAGCTCCAATTGCTTCTACGAATCTTCAACGAAGGACATGACCGCTTTCGAACGCGCTCCGATGCGATCGCCAAGCTGCAAGAAACCTTTCCCGACAAGGATCAACGATATTGGCTCCGGCGCGCACTGCAACTCTATCCGCAACTTGTGCTCGCGCAGGAAGAAAAGCGAATGCTCCGCAAGATGCAAAAGACCGTCTTTCGTCCTGCACCGCCCAAGAGCTGGCTCTGGACGATGCACATAGACAACGTATTGAAGCAGTACGCCGAGTTGGGAAATTTCAAGTATTGGGGGGCACTGCCATGTGACTGGTTTGCGCTTGGGTTGCTGAAATTCAACCCCGACCCCACCCGCAAGAATGCGATTGTGTTCAACACCGACCCGACAGACAAGCCAGGTGAGCACTGGGTTGCCCTCGTGATCCAGTATAGCAAGCGAAAGCAGCTGTGGTACGGTGAGTTTTTCGATTCGACGGGAAAGCTCCCCAGCCAGTATCCAAAATACCGGCGCCATCGCTTCATACAGGAGTTCATCGATCAACACTGTGGTATATGTCGATACAACACCACCGCTCATCAATCTGGTGACAGTGAGTGTGGCGTCTATGCAATCTATTTTGTCCTGCAGGTCTGCTTGATGGGGGCGTCTCTGAATGAAATCAACCATAAGATCATATACGACGACGATATATCCACCTTCCGCGAGCTTTTCTTTGACAACATCAACGACGTTGGCAGAAAATTTTGAGCAACCAAAGGCAGTACAACCTGTGAAACAATGAGACTCACTGTACGAAAGAACACCGGATCCACCAACAAGAAGAGCAAGACCAAGCAGCAGCGCCGCAAGACACAGGTCTCCAAGACCCGAAAAGGCGGCAGTACACACTCCCATGTGCGTAAAACCAGAACGCGACCATCGAAAGGGTCTTTGAGTAGTAAGAAAGGGCGACCAGTGTCCGGAAAGAAAAGATTGATGTCACAGCTTCGCGGGGGTGTGTCAAGTGGCCATGGTAAGCCGTCCGATACTCTGGCATCGAAGACCAGGGTGGGTACAAGTTGTTCGATGGTTGCCAAGAGGTGTTCGTGGCCGCGCAAGAGTCAACCCGGTGTGGCCATTGGGCGCAAATCTCTGTCGGAGTGGTACGGGCAGTATGCTGGCTGTCTCCTCGACAGTGTTGGAGAAAAACTCTAAAGGAAAAAATACTATATATCTGTAGAACTCGCGTGGGTCCGACAACGAAACACGCATTCACGATGCCAGAGGTCAAGCTTGAAACCGCCCAGTCCTGCCCGATCTGTATGAGGGATGTCACGTCCGTCAACCAATTCGCTGGCTGCACCCATTTCGTGTGCCGCCCATGCTACAAAGTCCTGGTCGAGGGCTCGTACAAGTGTGTCATTTGCAGAACCAGCTTCTACAACGACACCCAGATGTACCGCGCCTGGCATCGCACACGCAAGCATCTCTACAACCGCCTCCGTGTCTGCATGCGAAACATCGAGATGCTCCGGGATATGACCCGTGAGATGAGTTGGATGAACACTACCGATCCACTGGCTCACTCACCTGCCCTTGTGCGACTGATGTTGGATTTGGTCACCTTGAGTCTCAATTCTGGCCTGATGCATCTCACTCCGATGGAGCGCGGTCATGCGGTCACCTCGAATGATATCGATATGCTGTACAATTGGCTCCAGTGCATGTCTGGTGATCGTACCGTCCATGTTGGTATCGATATCGGTGCAGATCAGTCCGCCGACGTCATGAGGATCTTCAGCACAGTCCTGAGCCGAGTCGCTAACTCTCCCCCTACAACTGTGACTACAACCGGAGCCGGTGACGGAAGCGGAGCTGCTACCACACCGGGCATGCCTGCGACTTCCCAGTCACCTCCAACCACGAGCACGCTTGCACTGACCTTTGACAGCTACATGTCCCCGCAGCTCGATATATTGGCGCCGTTCACTGCCGTCGCTCCTACAAACAGTGTCCCTGCCAACACGACAACCACAACCACGACCACGACCCATGATAATCCCTCGCGAGTCGTCGTTCGCCGCACCACCCGGATCATCCGCAACCCTCCCCCGAGTGCGCAGCACATTCGCTTCGATGCCAGCAACGAACTCAACGCCGGCTTGCTCGATATTGACGAGTCTTCCGACGACTATGATGGCGTCCTCTGAAACGAGAGCCACCCACAGAGTTCCTGGTTTTGCTTTTGGGATGACGCCCCCCGTTTTTGCCACTCTTGCTCTTCTTCTGTGAGCCATCGAGCTTTGCATTTGTGCTCACCCAGAGCTCTGCCATGTTTTGTGGTTTCCCATCAATGAACAGCACCCCAGATGCATCGCCATACGTGTCCAGAATGTAACGATACAAATAGGGGTGATCGTCGAGATTGAGAATTTTGAATTTGTGACCTGCTTCGCGCAGAAGATCCCTCATGTCATTTGCTCCAATGTCATGACCCAATTGTACAAAGACATGCTTGTGTTTCTTGATGAGTTTTTCAAATACAGCGCCAACTTTCTCCATTTCTCTGGGGTCGTCTCCAAAGATGGCTGGACCATCGAGCAGAATGAAAACGTCACTCGTGAGCAGGGTGCGTGACACTTTGTCGTCCTCGTCGGCCAGGTCGATCAGCTCGGTGAAGTCGGCCACGATCTCATCGCCACCAGTAAATGGTCTTGGTGGCCTTGAGAACCAGTTCATTTTCGCTCTTCCAGTTCACGTAGCGAGCATTGATTTCATCCTTGTCGCTGCTCTGTCGAATGAGAACATCCATGCTAGACGTGCAAAAGCTTGGGTCCCAATCGTCAAGGGCTGCGCCACCGAGTCCCAGACGAGCACAGATGCCTTGGTTGTCGCAGTGGATGATGACAGCGTCCTTCTCAAATGCAATCCTCGAACTTGGCCCTGTGGCGTACATGCGCATTCCAAAGGGGAACTTGCCCTTGATCTCCACGTGGAACTGCTTCTTGAGATGATCAGTGCAGTATGCAGTGCCTTCGACAACAGAATCACCACAAAAGTCACCTGTCTCTGGTTTCATGATCTTGCAGCCGCAATCACTGGGTTCCTGGGTGGCCTTCTTGGTGGGGTTTGCTTCAGCTTTGGAACGAGCGCGTTCACCAGAGATCTTGAAATCCTTGCCACCACGATGTGTTCGAGATCGTCTTGATCTGTGCTTTGTTTGGCGTCTTGCGCTGTACTTTTTGGTTGTGGATTTGGGCATGTCTGGTGGCTGTGTTTGACTGAGGTGTACTTGGGATTTTTTTCATCTACGCCCCTTGTCAGAGCTCAAGATGGTCCTTCAAACGTCTGGTTCCATAGCAGCATCGCAGGTGGCCAGAGAGTATTATCCGCCCGATGTGCCCGTTAACGAATACACATGGTACAGCAAGATGAGCACAGGTGTTCTGAGCGGCTCGTACACACCTACGATCACCGGCAGTGACCCGACTCGCCAGGTGCAGATGACATCCAGCTCGATCACCTCGAGCATGACCGGCATCTCACAGCAGCTGCGTGTGCAGGATTATGCGTCATTCACGCTCACCTTCCAGATCTCCACAGACAACGCAAGTGCCGACAGCTCCAATATCTTCTTTGGCAACACGTCGGCGATCATGAATCCATCGAGTTCGTTCGCGGCGCCGGCCTGTGGGTTCAACTTTGAGATCTGGTCCGGCAGCACCCAGGGACAGGGTATCCACTTTTACGACACCACTGCAACACGGCGAGTCACCAACAGCACCACGGCATCCAAGGTCTGGGTCAACACCAGCGCCACCGTCGGCAGCGGGACCTGGTACTCAGTCCAGATCGTCTACAACCGCAGCCCCAACAACACATGGGCCATCTCGATTGGCACAAGCGGTGCCCCGACCACACCATCGCTCCTGTACACCTACTCCGATCCAAACCACACCGCATTCCTGTCAGCTTCTGGAAGCTACTGGGGTGTCGCATCGATGGGATACGGTGCCTCGACAAACCAATACTTCCGCAACATCAAGCTGGTCACCTATGGCTCACCCGTGCAGACGCTCTTCAATTTCTTCAACTGGTACAGCTTGTTGACCATCGCGGGCGTTGCGACACAGCCAGCCGGCAGCCAGTACGATCCGTACATACAAGCCGAAATGATTCCGGGTACAGCTACCAACCAGACCGGGTACTATTACTCGTCCGCTGTCCCGGTCGGCAAGTACTCGTACATGTCATTCGAGTGTGGTGCTTGGTATGTGGGGTCGACCCCTGCCAACGGCTGGTTCTTCATCTTTGGCTCCAGTTCCTCGGGTGCCACACTCACCAGCGGTAGTGTCGCAGTGTATTTCAACTACAACAGCAGCTTCTCGAGCGGGTCGTACTCGGGTGCTGGGGTGTATATCATCAAGAGCGGCACGGCCGTGGCCTACAGCTCCACCGGACTGAGCGGCATATCCGCGAGCACCTGGACCAGTCTCCAGATCATCTACAACTACCAGGCCACCAACACATGGGTCGTCTATGTCTCTGGCAGCGCCGTCCTGACTTGGAGCGACTCGAGCTATGCCACGACGGCGACGGGTATGGGGACGTATTTCAACGCTGTGGCGCAGTGCGGCTCGACGCAGACCATGCAGGTGTGGTTTGACAGACTCTCGCTCATCTTCACGCCCCGCACCTTCTCGTTCAGCCAGCTGCGAACAGCAGCACCCGGAGTGAGCTCGAGTGGTGCAGTCAAGCTCTCTCAGTTCTACGGTGGCCAGGCGGCTGCCCTCTGTGGACTCAACAACACGGGATCATTCTCGACCAGTGTCACATGGGGTAGCAGCCCTGGTGACGAAGGGTTCTATGCCCGCGATCTTGGTGCCTGGAACATGAGTCCGTGGTTGCTCACGTCGAGCCAGATGCCCGACTCGTCAGCGCGCTGGCTCTGGAACACGACGAGTGCAGCGACCAGTGCGTCGAACTATGTGATTATCAACTTTATCGTGAGCTACAGCAACACCAGCACGTCGAATGTGAGTGCCACACTCTATGCGATCGTCGACGATGCCAGTCTCATTTACCAGAACAAGATCCTCGTCGGATCCACCAAGTGGTATTACGGCGCGCAGTACACCAAGATTGCGGTCACGCTCGTGCCGGGACTCAATGTGTTTGAGTTTCTCTGCTGGAACAGCACAGGGTCGACGGCGGGTCTGATCTTCTCGTGCATCAACACATCGAGCACCGTGCTCTTCCGCAGCGACAACTACAGCTCAGACACGGTGCTGACCAACTCGACCCGCACCATCTACAGCGTCGTCGCGAGTCCGTCCTCGTTCACGAGCAACATCCCGCAGCAACCGGCTCCGGTCTCGGAGATGTGCATTCTGGACCAGGTGTCATCGACGGCCAAGAGCAACTGCTCGGGTGCATATGCACTCTTCCTGCTCACGACCACCTACACCGGCCCCGTGATCAACATCATGCGGAGCAGCGACAGTACCAGTAGCGACGTCTACGCAGACATGGGCGGCAACCTCTTGTGATGACCAGCATCACAACGGACCAATGAGATTGTCCCGCATGCTCTCGCCCTCCGCACCAATCATGAGTCCCCACGTGTTTGTTTGCCCCCATGCATGAGCACGCGCCGTTGCCACCCGCGTCTACTGGTTTCCTGCCTCCCCCACCGCTCGGCACATGTCCCCGGGCTGTGCCAAGCCTCTCTCGCTTGCACACCAGCCACTCTCGCACCCCCTTCTCGCTTCTCTGTGATGCTCCACCCTTCTCGCCCACTTTTGCCCCTCGACCTTCTCCCGGTCTATAAATAGCCCTGCATGTCTGAGCCTATGTTGAACACCAGTTCGAACAAAACTTGTTCTTTGGTGTTCGGGGCTAAAAGCTAATAAAGCTCATACCAAGCACTTGGTCTTCGTCCTTGCGCTTGTTCACTCCTTACACTTTGTTCGAACTCTCTTCTACTGATACCACCTGCTTGGTATCTTCCGCTCCTAGCCCCGCCCCTTTCCTAGTCCTGTCCGAACCTCAAGCACACTTGTGTCTGAGCCCTCTTCGCTCTCCTGTTCTTGAACCTCCTCGCTTTTTTTTTTTTTTTTCCCAGTCCCAGTCCCAGTCCCGCCATGGATCCTGCCCTCGTGGACCGCCTCCGTGCCTTGGAGGCCGAGCTCGCCGAGCTCCGGACAGCTCGCGATGCTCCTGCCGCTGGGTACAGCGTGCAGATGCCGGACCGTTACGACGGTAACCGGCAAGGGTTCCGGGCATTCGTAAATCAGTGCAAACTGTATATACGAATGCAGCCCCACCGGTTCCCTGCTGACCCGATTAAGGTCGGATTCGTCATTAGTCTGCTCACTGGACCGGCTCTCCAGTGGGCGACTCCGATGCTTGAGATGGGTGATCCCCGACTCAACTCTTTTGGCGATTTCCTAGAACGCTTTTCCAAAGTGTTTGACGACCCTGATCGGGCCAGGACTGCCGAGTCAGTGATCACCACACTGTCTCAGGGCAACCGCCCGTGCGCAGTCTATGCATCCGAGTTCCTTCGTATTGCCGCCGATACGACTTGGAACGACGGTGCAAAGATCTCGTTCTTCCGACTTGGCTTGTCGGATGATGTCAGAGACGAACTTTCGCGAGTTCGCCCTCTGCCACGAGATCTGGAGGAGTACATCGAGCTTTGTAACGAGCTCGATGCACGAATCCGCGAGCGCCGTCAAGAGCGCCGAAGCACGCCTGCCCGCTACCGGTCTTCCCAGTTCGCCTTTGGTTCCGCCTCCGCTGCCGTTCCCGCCATCGCTCCCGCGCCCGTCCTCGCTCCGCCGCACCCCTCCTACATTGTTTCCGAGCCCATGCAAGTGGACTCTGCCGTCTCTGGACCCCTGACCGCCGAGGAGAAACAACGCCGCCGCCGCTTTGGACTCTGCCTGTACTGTGGCAAGAAGGGCCACTTGGTACGAAACTGCCCCGTCAAGTTTGGATCTACCAGAGCTACCGGACCGCCCCCTGGACCTCCCGGCCCGAGGATCATCCGCACCATCGTTTACGAAGATGGAGAAGTGCAAGACTTCAGTTCGGGAAACGACCAGGCCCGGTTCTAAGTGAAGGCCTTGAACCGGAGCCGTGCCCACCGCCTTCCGAAAGTGAAGACATTGGTAAGGTGCCTTTGGTAAGTACTGGGGAAGCAGTGATGTGCGGACAGCTTCGCCTTGCCTCTGGACCGGCGGACACTCTCAGCTCTGGCATAGTACCCGTGGCACCTCTGGTGTCACTGGGAACTGCACCTCATCCACAGGTGCAAATACCTGAGCTGTCCTGCCAACCCTCGGCAAAGTTAACTGTCTGTGCTAGCCGCAACCCTGGTGCCGAAGCTGGTACCGAACCAAAGTCTTGTGTTTCGTCTGTTCGTCGTTGCTCGTTGGTTGTTCCCGTCGCTGTTCGTCTTCCTTCTGGTGATTCTCTGTCGTGCGAAGGACTTGTCGATTCTGGTGCCTCTGGCAACTTTATCGACGAGGACTTTGTTGCTCGACACTCTGTCCCCACCTGCTCCAAGGCTTCGCCCTTGGCAGTGGAAGGCGTGGATGGTAAGCCGCTGTCGTCTGGCCCCATCCTCCGCGAGACTGCTCCACTCGAGGTGATTCTCGGGGACGTCTCGCAACGCCTTCGGTTCGATGTGATCAGGTCTCCACATCAACCACTTATCCTTGGCTTTCCTTGGTTGCGCACCGCCGAGCCCAAGATTGTCTGGTCTCGCGGTCTTCTTTGTCTCCCTCCTTCTGTTGATTCCGACCCCTCTCCATGCACTACTTCTCTTTCGTCTTGCTCCACTTCCTCCAATGTCACTCCCCTTCTTGATGATTCCACTCCTTTGATTGATCTAAGCTCCTCTCCTACGCTCCCACCTTCGTCTTCCCCTTCTTGTCTTGTTCCTCCCGAACCCCTTCGCTCTTCCCAAACCCCTTCTTCTGTTGTCAGTTCTCTTTCCCTCCTTGATGTACCTCCTCCTGTTGTTTGTTCTTCGGACATTGTTCAGAATAAAGTAACCGTCGAACATTATTCTGACCTTGTCCACGCCCCTCCTCTCAGCTCGGACGCTCCTCTCCGCGTCTGCAGCATTGATTACCGCTCGATGCGCGAGTCTTTGGATGCATGCAGGCATGGAACGCAACCCCTGACCATCTTTCAGGTCCATGTCCTGCCCACTGACGAGCCGAGCACTGCGACTGTCGAAGTGCCTGCGGAGTACAAGGACTTCCTGTCTGTTTTCTCTAAACAGGAAGCTGACTCCTTGCCTCCGCATCGCCCTTATGACTGCCCCATTGACTTGGAGCCGGGCAAGTCGCCAAAGTTCGGGCCTCTGTACTCACTGTCCGAGCCCGAACTTCACGCTCTGCGTGACTATCTCGACGAGAATCTTGCCAAGGGATTCGTTCGTCCTTCGTCGTCCCCAGCAGGCTCACCAATCCTCTTCGTCAAGAAGAAGGACGGCTCACTTCGTCTTTGCGTTGACTACCGCGCACTGAACGGTATCACGGTAAAGAACCGTTACCCTTTACCGCTGATCGGCGAGCTGCTGGACCGACTTCGAGGCGCGAAGGTGTTCACTAAGCTGGACCTTCGTGGAGCCTACAATCTGCTGCGCATCCGCTCCGGGGACGAGTGGAAGACAGCTTTCCGTACTCGATATGGGCACTTCGAGTACTTGGTGATGCCCTTTGGGCTCACCAACGCGCCAGCGACGTTCCAGCACTTCATCAACGACGTCCTGCGCACCGAGTTGGACCAGTTCGCAATTGCGTATCTTGACGATATCTTGATCTACAGTGCTGATCCGTCGCAGCATGTAGAGCACGTCAAGCAGGTCCTCTCGAAGCTCCGAGCTGCAAAGCTGTATTGCAAGCTGGAGAAGTGCGAGTTCTCCAAAACCTCGGTCTCGTTCCTTGGTTTCATGGTCTCGCCCGAGGGCATCGGTATGGAGCGATCCAAGCTCTCTGCGATCTTGGATTGGCCCATACCGCGCAACATCTCGGATCTTCGATCCTTTGTCGGGTTTGCGAACTTCTATCGACGCTTCATCGATGGATACGCAAAGATCGCGGGGCCCATGACTCGGCTCTTCCGGAAGACGCATGGCTTCCAGTGGTCCCGCGAAGCCGATAAAGCATTCAGATCCTTGAAGGATGCCTTCGTTTCGGAGCCCGTTCTGGTGCATCCGGACCCATCCAAGCCGTTCGTCGTAGAGTCAGATGCGTCGGACTTTGCGCTTGGATGCGTGCTCTCCCAGCGGGGTGCTGATGATCGCCTTCATCCTTGCTCGTTCCATTCGCGGACACTCTCGAATGCTGAACGTAACTACAGCATATACGAGAAAGAGCTGTTGGCGATCAAGGAGGCTTTCGAGGCGTGGCGACACTACCTCGAAGGCGCCCAGCATCCCGTTGCCGTTCTGACCGATCACAAGAACTTGGAGTACCTGGCAACGGCTCGCATCCTAAACCAGCGTCATGCACGGTGGTCCCAGTTCTTGTCTCGGTTCGACATCCGCATCCAGTACCGTCCTGGTGCGAGGAACGGCAAGGCCGATGCCCTGTCTCGTCGCTCGGACTACATCCCTTCGTCGGCCTCCGTGTCGAGGGATCCGCCTCTGCTTCTCGATCCTGCCGCGGTGATACGCGTGCTCCGAAGCAGAGACGCCCGCTCTTCGGTTGCAAGTCGCAGTGACCCTGTGGATTTGCTGCAGCTCATAGCCGAAGAGCAGGCTCGGGATCCCGGTCTAGACAAATACCGTCGTGACCCGAAGTTCGTCTGGAATGGCCAGTACCTCACCTTCCAGAACAGGATTGTGGTCCCAGAGTCGTGCCGAGTTCCGGCGCTCAAGTCGTGCCATGACCCAGTCGCTGTGGGTCATCCAGGCATCCGACGGACTCTGGCTCTGGTATCGCGACAGTTTTGGTGGCAAACCTATCGGAAAGATGTCAAAGAGTACGTCTCGACGTGCGACACCTGTGCACGCTCGAAAGCTCCGCGACACAAGCCGTTTGGGTTCCTGTTGCCACTCCAGACAGCCGATCGACCCTGGGGGACACTGACCATGGACTTTATCACTGATCTGCCAAAGTCCAAGGGTCACACCTGCATCTTTGTGGTGGTATGCAGCCTCACAAAGATGGCACACTTTATGTCCTGGCGTTCACTGCCGTCGGCGGAGGAGACTGCGTCACTGTTCCTCGACAATGTCTTTCGTCTCCATGGCCTCCCCGACACAGTGGTTTCAGACCGAGGAAGTCAGTTCACCTCTCGGTTCTGGAAGGCACTCTGCACGCAGCTCGGGATCCAAACCAGTCTGTCCACGGCCTTCCATCCCCAGACCGATGGACAGACTGAGAGGGTCAACCAGGTCATCAACCAATACCTGCGCTGTTACACGTCGTATCAGCAAGATGACTGGGCCGAGCTGCTGCCGTTGGCCGAGTTCTCTTACAATAACCTCGAGAACTCGTCAACACATGCCTCGCCATTCTTGGCAACCTATTGTTAGGGATAGCTCCTGCTTGTTCTCCACTTTAACTGCACACTTGGCTATTCTTTTGCCTTTCTGTTTGTTTGTGTGTAGCCTTGCAGTTCCCCTCCGATTTTCCGCCTTTTGCCTGTCTTTTCCGCTCCTTCCGCACTTCCGTTTTCCCGTGCTGCTCCGCTTCCTTTGTCTTCTTCGCACGCGCCGGTTTGTTTGTGCACGCGCCTTGCTGCGATTGGTTGCAATTCGGCTGCCGGTCATGTGTCCCCCCACCGGTGACTCATGACCTGCCTGACCGCCCCGATCTCTTGTTCATCTCGCATGCATTTGCCCCAACCTTATACTTGACCAATCCGCTTCTTGGACGTTGAGTCACATTGCTTCGCCTTTGCACGTTTCTCCTGCCAGGTGCTTCGCTTTTGCTTGCGCCTCTCTCGCTTTGGTTCTCTGCCTGTCTCGGTGGTCCTTCTCGGCCCTCGTTCGTGCATCGCCCCCTTCGCCCTGCTCGATCGCCCACTTTTCCCTCCCTTGGCCGCCCTTCGCTGCCAAGTCCGGACTTGTCTATAAATAGCCTGACCCCCGCGATGTGTAGTCGAACCTTAGCGTTCAAAATAGGACTAAATAAAGTGCCTTCTACTTTATTCTCTGAGTGTTCCTCACGTCTCATTTCGAGACAAGTCTTATCTTGAACGGATCTTTGCTTCCCTCGCTCCCTCTCCGAGTCCACTTCGGACTCTACCCTTGCTTTCCCTGAGCTCACTTCGAGCTCACTTCTTCTTTTGCCGTTGAGTCCCCTTTGGACTCTAACATCATTTTGAACGCTCCCTCTTGGCTTCCCGGCCTTTCTTCTTCTTTCGCCTCTCTTTCCCTCGTCGATCCGATGGCTGAGCCTGCTGCACCCCCGGCAGATCTCAATGCGTACCTGGCGCGCATGGAGGAGCGTATGAACGCCCTCATGACCCAGAACGCTGCTCTCCATCGTCAGATCCAAGATCTGCAAGCTCCCGCCGCCGCTCCCCGCCAAGTCTACCAGGTGAACAAGCCCAAGGAGTTCCTAGGTTCCCGCGACGAGACGACGGCCTTCCTCGCCCAGTGCCACCTCGTCTTCCTCGCCGATCCTGCCTTCTTTGCGCCCGAGCGCCAGAAGGTCCTTTATGCCACCTCCTTCCTCCGCGGCGAAGCTTTCAAATGGTACGAGGCCGCCTTTTATATGGCCAACCGCTTCCCGGCTTCCTTCGCGGATTTTGAAGTTGCCCTCAAGTCGACCTTCGGTGAGGACACGGCCTCCTCGCAAGATAAGGCCTTGAACGACCTCAAACGCTTGGTCCAGCTCAAGTCCTGCCAAGCCTTCGCCACCCGCTTCGTCCAGCTCGCCGCCCGCGTCCAGACTGACGAACCCACCAAGATGCACTTCTTCAAGGAGGGTTTGAAGTCTGAGGTCAAGTTCCACCTCATCGGTCTCCGCCCCGCTCCCGCTTCCTTGCCCGAGTTGATCAAGGCAGCGGTCGAGTACGACGATGCCCTCCATCGTCTCAAGGTCTCCTCCCGTTCCCAACCTCCTCCTCCTTCTTCTCGCTCTGCTCCCCATCACCACCATTCTCCCGCGCATGTTTCTTCTTCCTCCTCTTCTGCACCCACTCCCATGGACCTTGACTCTGTCTCGGTCCGCCCTGCTAAGCTCTCCGACGTCGAGAAAAAGCGACGTCGTGAGCAGGGTCTCTGCTTGTACTGCGGGGAAAAGTCTTGTCCCGGCAGTCGCGATGTTCAGCAGTGCCCGGTTCTGGTCAAACGGAACTCGGGAAATGCTCACAGCCGAGCAGCACCTCGCAAGTAAGCGAGGTGGTCTGTTCGGCGATACGAACATCTTCCCCCTCTGACTCGTCACTATCGGACGATAAGCTTCTTCTTCCGGCCACTCTTATCGTCATGAGTCTTTCTGGCCCGGTCTCCATCTCCCTTTCTGTTTTTATTGATGATGGATGTTCCGCTCTTGCCCTCATTGATCCTGCCTTTGCCGATCTCCATAAACTCTCTCTTATCCCTCTTTCTACTCCTTACTCCGTTTCCCTTGCTGATGGTTCTTCGGCCGGTTTCATTCGTTTCCAAACCGCGCCTTTGACTCTGACCATTGGTTCCCACACCGAGTCGATTTCTTTTCTTGTGACTCGACTCTCCACCACTCCCATCACTCTTGGTCTTCCCTGGATGCGCTTGCATAATCCAGTTGTTAATTGGAAGTCCCTCTCCCTTTCATTCTCCGATCCCTCTTGCCTTGCTGATGGACACATCCTCGCGGATGTCTCTGCTTCTTCCTTGGACACTCCGTCCGCTTCCGGCTCCTCGCCTCCCCCTTCGGGCACTTCGCCTTTGACTCCTCCTCCCTCCGGTCCGTCCCTTACACCGGTTCCCTCCTTTGGCACTTCGCCTTCCCTTTCTTCCCGCCTTGACTCTGCTTCGCTTTCTGAAGAGCCAACGGCTTTATCTTCACCCGACATTGAGCTCGTTAATGCGGCGAGTCTTCTCCGTCTTGCACGGGAAGACAAGCTCGACATTTTCGCTGCCCAAATGGATATCCGTCCTCCTTCGCCGGAGACGTATCCTACGGTGTCGATAAGGTCCGTGCTCACGACGAAGGTGTATGCCGAGTCTGGCACCCCTGTTGACTCTCGAGGCGTCCCACTCAAATACAATGAGTTTGGCGACGTTTTCAGCCTCAAGTCTGACCCTCCTTCTTCCTTGCCTCCTCAGCGTCCGTATGACTTGTCCATTGAGTTTGTACGGACCGAGGATGGAAAGGAACCTCGTTTGCCAAAGCCGGGGAAAGTCTATCCTTTGTCCCCGGCCGAGGAATCTGCTCTTTCGGAGTATCTGACCAACGCCCTCGCACGTGGTTGGATCTCCAAATCCTCTTCTCCCGTTGGTGCTCCCTGCTTCTTCGTGAAGAAGCCCAATGGTGGTCTTCGCCTTTGCGTCGACTACCGAGGCCTCAATGCCATCACGAAGAAGAACCGTTACCCACTTCCCCTCTTCCAGGATCTTCTGGATAAACTTCCTTCTGCCCGCGTCTTCTCACACCTCGACCTTCCTGATGCTTACCACTTGGTTCGTGTCAAGAAGGGCGATGAGTGGAAGACTGCTTTTGTTTGCAAATCTGGCTCATTTGAGTACAATGTTATCCCCTTTGGTCTTTCGAATGCCCCCGCTGCTTTTCAGTTTTTTATGAACGACATCTTCTCGGACCTCCTTGGTGTCTGTGTTGTCATTTATCTTGACGACATCCTGATCTTCTCAAAAGATCCCCAGGAGCATGAGGAGCATGTTAAGCTTGTTCTCTCTCGCCTTCGTGAACACTCCCTTAAGGTCAATCCGGCCAAGTGTTCTTTTGACCTTTCTGAAGTTGACTTTCTCGGCATGATCATTTCTGCCGATGGCATCAAAATGGACCCTGCCAAGGTCGAGGCCGTTTCCCTTTGGCCTGTTCCCTCTTCTGCTCGCGATATCCAAGTCTTTATTGGTTTCGCAAACTTTTACCGCCGCTTCGTCAAGGACTTTTCCGCACTTGCTCGTCCTTTGACTTCCCTCACTACCAAATCCTCCACCTTCTCTTGGTCTCCCGAGGCCCAAGAGGCTTTTGATTCTCTTAAACTTTCCTTCACTTCCGCACCTATTCTTCGATACTTTGATTTCTCTAAACCCGCTGTCATCGAGCCCGATGCTTCTGACTTTGCTTTGGGTGCCGTCCTTTCTCAGTTTGACCCTGACGGCGCTCTTCACCCCGTTGCTTTTCACTCTCGGCAATTCCGTCCCGCCGAGGTGAATTATGACACTCACGACAAAGAGCTCCTCGCCATTGTCGATTCCTTTACCGCCTGGCGTCATTACTTGATGGCTGCCGACCCTGATATTCCCACTCTTGTTTTCTCTGATCATCAGAACCTTACCCGGTTCACTGCCGCTTCTCAACTTTCTCGCCGCCAGTTCCGGTGGGCCCAATTCCTTTCTGACTTTGCTTTTCGCATTTACCACCGCCCTGGTCGTCTCAACACCAAAGCCGATGCTCTCAGTCGCCGTTCTGACTTTGAGATAAAGCCTGGTGACTCCCTCCACTCCACCAACTTCCTTCAGCTGTTCGAGTCTATTTCTCTCGACAGCATCACTGTTATCGGCTCGAATCCCGACTTTCTTTCCGAGATTCGAGCTGCCACCCTTTCTTGTTCCCTCCTTTCTGACTTTAACGCCAAACGTCTTGATGGCGATTACTCCTTCCGTGACGGTCTCCTTTACTTTAAAGACCTGATCGTTGTCCCTTCCCCCGAGCTCCAGCTCAAAGTGTTTGAGCAACGTCACTGCTCCGCTGCCGCTGGTCACTTTGGTCTTGCCAAGACCGTTGAGCTCGTCTCCCGGGACTTTCACTGGCCCCGGCTTCGTAAGTCTGTGCGTCGCTTCATTGCTAATTGTGAAGCGTGCCAGCGAGCCAAGCCGTCCCGTCACTCCCCTTATGGTTTACTTCATCCTCTCCCCGTTCCTTCCGAACGTTGGTGGGACCTGTCGATGGACTTCATCACGGATCTCCCACCTTCGAACGGTTTTGACTCGATCTTCGTGGTTAAGGACCGCCTGTCCAAACAAGCACACTTTGTGCCCACCACGAAGACGGTTACAGGCGAGCAAACCGCCGAACTCTTCCTCTCCCACATCTTCCGCTTGCATGGTTGTCCCCGGTCTATTGTTTCGGACCGAGGAACTCAGTTTACTTCGGCCTTCTGGAGGCGCTTCAATGAGCTTCTGAAGACGAAGATTTCCCTTTCTTCTGCCTTCCACCCCGAGACCGACGGTTCGACCGAGGTTCTCAACCAGGTCATCGAGCAGTATTTGCGTATCCATTGCAATTACCTGCAAGACGACTGGACCCTTCACCTTCCCCTTGCCGAGTTCACTTACAACAACTCGGAAAACACCTCCACTGGCATGACTCCCTTCTTTGCAGTCCATGGCCATCACCCCATTTTCGATCCCTCTATCATTCGTGATCCCTCTGTTGTGCCCTCTGCCGAAGAACGTGTCGACCGACTTCAGACCGTTCTCGAGGATCTCAAGGCCAACCTCCGGGTTGCCCAAGAGTCCTACACTGTGCAGGCCAACAAATCCCGTCTCCCCACTCCCGACATCTCCGTTGGCGACCTCGTTTTTCTGGATCGTCGCCACATTCGCACCCTTCGTCCCTCCAACAAGCTTGACCAGAAAAAGCTTGGCCCCTTTAAAGTTCTTCGCCGCATCAACCCCGTTGCCTTTGAGCTTAAACTCCCTTCCACACTTAAAGTTCACCCCGTTTTCCATGTATCCCTCCTTGAACCCCGAACGAAGGACATTGTTCCCGAGTTCACCCAACCAGAACCACCTCCCATTCTTGTTAACTCCCAGGAAGAGTTTGAGGTCGAGACTGTTCTCGATTCTCGGCTCTTCCGTGGTCGCTTACAGTACTTGGTTCAGTGGAAGGGCTATTCCGAGACTGACCGGTCTTGGGAGCCCGCTGCCAATGTTTCCCACGCCACTGATCTTGTTGCTGACTTCCACCTTCGCTATCCCTCAAAGCCGAAGGCGACGTCCGGAGTTCGTCGCTAAGGAAGGGGATGATGTTAGGGATAGCTCCTGCTTGTTCTCCACTTTGACTGCACACTTGGCTATTCTTTTGCCTTTCTGTTTGTTTGTGTGTAGCCTTGCAGTTCCCCTCCGATTTTCCGCCTTTTGCCTGTCCTTTTCCGCTCCTTCCGCACTTCCGTTTCCCGCGCTGCTCCGCTTCCTTTGTCTTCTTCGCACGCGCCGGTTTGTTTGTGCACGCGCCTTGCTGCGATTGGTTGCAATTCGGCTGCCGGTCATGTGTCCCCCCACCGGTGACTCATGACCTGCCTGACCGCCCCGATCTCTTGTTCATCTCGCATGCATTTGCCCCAACCTTATACTTGACCAATCCGCTTCTTGGACGTTGAGTCACATTGCTTCGCCTTTGCACGTTTCTCCTGCCAGGTGCTTCGCTTTTGCTTGCGCCTCTCTCGCTTTGGTTCTCTGCCTGTCTCGGTGGGTCCTTCTCGGCCCTCGTTCGTGCATCGCCCCCTTCGCCCTGCTCGATCGCCCACTTTTCCCTCCCTTGGCCGCCCTTCGCTGCCAAGTCCGGACTTGTCTATAAATAGCCTGACCCCCGCGATGTGTAGTCGAACCTTAGCGTTCAAAATAGGACTTAAATAAAGTGCCTTCTACTTTATTCTTGAGTGTTCCTCACGTCTCATTCGAGACTAGTCTTATCTTGAACGGATCTTTGCTTCCCTCGCTCCCTCTCCGAGTCCACTTCGGACTTACCCTTGCCTTCCCTGAGCTCACTTCGAGCTCACTTCTTCTTTTGCCGTTGAGTCCCCTTCGGACTCTAACAGGACTGGGTCTTGGTCTTGGGGACGGCAGGAGGCAAGGCAGGACTGGGCTTGGGCACGGCAGGAGGCAAGGCAGGGAGGATCTCGGGCACGGCTGGGGACTTGGCTGGGGCTCGGCAGGAACAATCTTGGACTCGGGCAGGGACACGGCAGGCTCGGCGGGGACCTCAGCAGGGGACTCGGCAGGGCTGGACCTAGAGGACTGTGGCTCGGAGAGAACGGGGAGGCCAAACTGTGGATAGAGGTGCAAGGCAAGAAAATAGAGTCATGGTGCCAGTCAAAGTAGGGTTTGTGTTTCTTTCCAATCATACCCAAGATGATCGGGTATGAAGCCAAGGGAATCAGCGCGAACGAGATGTTCATAGTGGCTGATGCCTGTGATCATAGAAACACAAACTCCAAGACTAGACTCCATCGAGAGCCATCGGCAAGAGTGATGACGAAAGAAGTTTCAAAGGTGGGGAGAGCGTGGGTTGCGGCGAATCCAGTGTC